>NW_010397173.1:53313-64471 GCF_000710305.1 Buceros rhinoceros silvestris
CCTGCTGAAACTGGGCCACCTTGAAGGGAAAAATTGCAGCAGTCACATAGATCAAAGGAAGGATAGTGTGACACAATAGTCTAATGAAGAGTGCAGCTGGCTGAAGGGTAGGGAGCATGGGTAATGCTCCCTGCTATAAAAGTCTTCTGTCAGGTAATGGGTTTTTTTTACCTGAAATGCAAAAGCAGTCGTGTAACTAGGACCCGATACCTGGATGTTCTGCTAGAGTTTTCCAGCCACTAACCTACAAAATCCTTCTTCATGTTTGATGTCATTTGGTCTTTTGTCTTGAAGAAACGGGAACAATGTCTTAACATCTGAAAGTTAAAAGATGACAGCTGTACTGGTCTCTGGTGTTCTTTGAATATTTATCTAATAAAAACTTGCCACCTTGTCAGGCCCTTTTAATGGAAGTGCAAATGATAACAAATCCTAAGGCTGTTGAGGAATGCTGTGTTTGCTCCACACCTGTGGGAATCAAAGGAATAAGTTAGGGAAAAAAAAATAGAAATTTCACAAAATTTCAAAACTGCTTGATTTTCATAGTATTTTTAGTTTAAAATTTTTTGTTGTTGTTATTTTTGTTGAATCTTCGGTTGTCCTTCAACAGAAACAGCAATGATAAACCTCCACCAAACAGTAATCAAAATACATTTTTTAAAAAACAAGCTAAGACTGTGCAGCTCTGCAATATATACATTATTCCTTTCAGAACAAAGGAAGAAAAGAGACTGTTTTTCCAGACCTACAAAAATGTTTAACTTTTCGTTGTACTTTCCCACAAATGCCACTGTAATGGCATGCTGAATGCTTGTGTATTTCAGTGTAGAAACTGAGCCTGCGGTAAAATGATCAGAAACAATACAGAAACGTAAGAGAAATCATTAAGTTTAGATTGCCCTTCCATAATAAGATAATATAGATAATCCAAATCTGGCATTTAAAAAAGTTAATGGTGTTTGTATGTGTGCAAAAGGGAATCTAAAGTACATTCTTCCTAATATTTGCTACTTTATCTGGATAGCACTTTACATCTTTTAAGAAGCTAGCAGGCTATTACATATGACTAATAGTTGCAATGCAATGCAGCAAGTTGCAATGCAGCTTTTATTCAAAGTTTAATAGAGATAATAGTAACATAAAAGCTACCCACTGGATCTTATAATTAACAGGACAAGAGCCTGAGAGTCATAAGAAAGGAACGTAAAGTTAATTACTTGCTTGTGTGCAGAATAAGTAGTCTATAATCTTAAGTAGTAGCCAATTTATAGGTTAGAATTCCTGAACACTAATGTATTAGGAGAATCATTTCAACTTCTGATAATTTCTTCATATAATTCTGAATAGACTCTTAGCTATAGTTGAATTTACTATGCTACTTCCCAACACATTCCTTTCTCTATGGTTTTGTTTACCAGAGCAAAGATTTCAGGCACTAATATTGTCTGAAAGCTTACAGTAAATCTAAAAAAATAAAGATGTTTTACAGTCAGTGAAAGCAGAAGATAAAAATGATAGTACTGATATATTTGTTAAATGATACAAAATCCTGGGCGGGGTGGGGGGTGGGGATTATTCTGAAATATTACCTTTATTCTGATTAATCCATGTGCAACATTAAGGTTGAATTTTAAAATAAATACTTGTGTTTTCTGTGAAAATAATTTTCAGCTAAATTTTGGCACCTATGGTAATTTTACAAGTTTCCTCTTCATCATCCATTCTCCTGGGAGATTAAAAATATCAAGAGCCGTAATGCTGTAGATGCAGAACCAGCAGACTTTTCCAAATTACACTTGAGTTTTTTAATTTTTTCATTTCCTACTGTACATCATTTACAACTCTATTTGTTTCCTATTGCTGATGAATCACAAGTCAGATATGGAAAAACTATCTGCAACTTCCTTGAGCATGTGGAAAATTGCTGTAGCACAACAAATCTAAAGGGATGAAAATTTACTTGAAAATATATTTTAGGAATAAACGAATGGCACAAACAGATGGTATGATGGCCAAGCTGAAAAAGTAACTGAAATGTTCAACCAGTCATAATATGGACAGTTAGACTGAGAGGTGTTAACATTTATGCTGACCAAGTTTTTGCACATGAAACACAGAAAGAAAGAAAGAAAGAAAGGAAGGAAGGAAGGAAGAAAGAAAGAAAGAAAGAAAGAAAGAAAGAAAGAAAGAGAGAGAGAGAGAGAAAGAGAGGAAGAAAGGAAGGAAGAAAGAAAGAAAGAAAGAAAGGAAGGAAGAAAAAGAGAGAAAGAAAGGAAGAAAGAAAGAGAGGAAGAAAGAAAGAAAGAAAGAAAGAAAGAAAGAAAGAAAGAAAGAAAGAAAGAAAGAAAGAAAGAAAGAAAGAAAGAAAGAAAGAAAGAAAGAAAGAAAGAAAGAAAGAAAGAAAGAAAGAAAGAAAGAAAGAAAGAAAGAAAGAAAGAAAGAAAGAAAGAAAGAAAGAAAGAAAGAAAGAAAGAAAGAAAGAAAGAAAGAAAGAAAGAAAGAAAGAAAGAAAGAAAGAAAGAAAGAAAGAAAGAAAGAAAGAAAGAAAGAAAGAAAGAAAGAAAGAAAGAAAGAAAGAAAGAAAGAAAGAAAGAAAGAAAGAAAGAAAGAAAGAAAGAAAGAAAGAAAGAAAAGAAAGAAAGAAAAAGAAAAAGAAAAAGAAAGAAAGAAAGAAAGCTTAATGACATAGGCACCAAGGATAATCTAGGAAGCATCCAAAACTGAAGTGAATAGTTCTATATTCAAGAAAGCCGAGCTCATTGTATGTGATAAGAAAGTTTGGGTTGTAACTGGAAAGCAGATGTGTAAACAGAAATTATTACAGCTGAATCACAAAATCAAAGAATGAAAGGTTGGAAGGGAACTCTGGACATCACATAGTCCAAACTTCCCTGCTAAAGCAGGTTCACCTAGAACAGGCTGCACAGAAACTCAATCCAGGCCAGTGTTGAGTATTTCCAGAGAAGGAGACTCCACAGCCTCTCTGGGCAGCCTGTTCCAGTGCTCTGCCACCCTCAAAGTCAAGAAGTTTTTCCTCATGTTCAGATGGAACTTTAGGTGTTCCAATTTGTGCCCATTGCCCCTTGACTTGTTGCTGGGCACCACTGAAAAGAGTCTGTCCCCATCCTCTTGACAGCCACCCTTTAGATACTGATAAGCATTGATAAGTTCCCCTCTCAGTCTTCTCGTCTCCAGACTAAACAGATCTAACTTTGCCTAACTGATCTCTAACCCGATCCTCCGTGAGCAAGGAGGAAAGTCCTCTTTTCTCCAGGCTTTCTCTCTTACCTCCTGGGTAATAAGAGGTACCTCCAGGGTCTGAAGTTGGCACAATTTTTAAATCAAAGATACTTAAATTAATTCAGAAAGCATAGATATGAAATTTGAGAAGGAAGGAAAGGTTTTTGCTAATCTGCCAGAAAAGGGGGGATGTAGTAAATTACTCATATTTCAGAAGGTGTTAAACAGGTTTTGAAAATCTGCAATGCTATGAAATTTCTATTGCTACCAGGCAGGAGGTAAGACCTTGCTATATTTTAATTATACCCTTAAAATTTATTCTGATAGAGTAAGGCTGCATGCTGTTTACATAATCCCAAACTGACAAAATAGGGACACTTTTATCTGTGATAAGATGTACTGATATTTTGGCATGACTTTGGCAACACAGAGATGCTTACTGTGTTTTCCAGGAAGACTAGCTGAGTGTTCTCTCTATGGCATGTATTTTAAAACTTCCCTACGTTTGTCTGTAAGTCAGTACTGTTTGTTACTGTCTGTAGGATAGTAAGAGTCATTAAAATTGCAGGACAAATTGAGTCTAAAATATCTATTTGTCCATGATGGTTACATGACTTCAGTAACACACTTGGAACATTGTGATGTAAGTATGAATGTTACCTTAGATTGCCAGAAAATAAAAAAGATGAATCGAAAATTACCATTATATTGAAGTCCTGCAGATCTTCTTAAATTCTGATTCAGTAAATATGCTAGTTTATCTTATGCTTTTAATTTTACTTCCCACTAATTTAAGATTTTAAATGAATACTGAATATTGGTAAATAAGATAGCCCCTGCATTTTTATACCACTGAATATTGGGGTTTTAAAATACTAGGTATTAACTTATTATGTCTACTCATGTAGTAGACAGATCTACTCAGCCATTTCCATTTTCATTGTTGTTTATATTACATTTATAATACAAATTAGATTGTTCTCTGCCTTCTCAAATAAAGTGTTGCCATGGCATATAGCTCAAGCTAAAATGCTGATACAATTAAATCTGTGTATTATCTTGGATTAAAGTCAAATTAAATAAAATATTTCCCAGAAGGGACATAATGCCTTGACGGATCTGTCTACAATACGAAGTTATTGAGGCATAATTGTAGAGCGCATGGTGCCTAACATGCAGAGAAAATCCACCTGATGGTGCGAAAATACTATTACTGAAATAACCTTTCCTTTCCCTAAAATCCAATAAGATATTAAAAATACTTTAATATATAAAAGTTATATTTTTATAAATCATTTAACAATTTACTTTCAGTCTTCTACAGATGTCCACAATTGATGTCACAATATAACAATTGATGTAATAATCAATAACAATGGCATTATCTACTTACGCAAAGTGCTTGAAGGATAGGCATCCCTTTACACCAGGGCAGTATACAGTGAAGAGACTGGAGTTTAATAAGGCATCCCATTTAGATTCAGTAGCTCTGGTACCTCATGGAACTTCACAAAGTTCTTGATCATTTCTTGAATTTTGGTTATTAACTTACTATAAGGGACAGCTAATACCATTTTGACTATTGATCAAAGAGTTAGAGTATGGTACAGTGACCTCACCCACTGTCTTGCATATGGGTATGTCTTAACCATACAGAAAGCGAACATTTGTTCTTCTATTAATGGCACGTATTTGTTATAGGTTTATAATATATTTGCAATAATTATTGATATATTAAAGACAGCTGTTTTCATAACTTTAATACAGATCACAGACAGAGCATTGGTTTTATTCTTTCAGAAGAATCACAGCATTTGATAGCTTTGTAAAAATGTGTCTACTGGAATCACATTGAAAGGTATTTTGATGTAGAATTTTAAAGTAATTAATTAAACTTAATTTGTAAGTTGAAAACCAGTTCCTGCTTGATTTATATCACGTTTTGGAATAACGACAGTGTAATGGCCACTTTCCAGTATCAGAGAGGAAATAGTCATTTTCAGAATAAAAGAAGGTATTTCATCAGGGAAATATATACACAAATACAGAATTGCTTTTTTTCTTATATTCTCTGATAAACAATACTAATAATAGGAAGCTTTTATCTTTAAAACATACGTATAAAAACAATTAAAATTCACGTGAATGTGGACAATTCTACTGTGTTATCAGTGTGAGTATCAAAATATCTTGCAATGATTTGCAACAGCCTATTTTTGCAGTGCTGGTCGCTCATGCTAATTCTGTCTTCCAAAGGACATCATGGACATTTGGGTGAGTTCTATAGCCAGATAGCTCTCTCACCATCACCTGCCCCCAAATCAATCAATATATATCTTATTCACGACAGTCCACCAGTCTATCCCTCCAGAGTATCACACCTGTGGTGTGGTTTTTTCAGTGGTCCTGATCCTTTCGTCATTATACACAATTCCACTGCTGTTACCTACTGTTCATTTGTAAGTGCCTCTCCTTCATTTTATCTGATACTCAATTTGCAACTCAGCAGGGTTCATTTCTCAGCAACAGCAGCGGAAGGAGGTGTGGATTGGGGCAGTGCAGGGGACACATGAGACAACATCAGTAAGTTCAACCTTCCTAGGAGCAATCGGGAAGCAGTATAGTAAACAAAGTATACATTGTCTTGAAGCAATTGATTGCGCGGTTTTGTAGTGCAATGAAACAAATTTGCTTTACATATCTAATGTACTCTAGAAAATGCATTTGGAGGCACTGCCATGTGATTTTCTGGATTACAGTTTCATTGATTTTGAAACTGGATTTGTATCGTTGTTTGGACTGACAGGTCTGGATTGGAATATCTATTTTTGATAGTTGGTAGTCCACTTGTATTTGGATATAAGGGTTTGGATCAGTCCTTTTCAAAGCCTTCGTTTATTCAGGTTAAGATCCAGATCTGGAATACTCTTACAGATAAACTGAACATTCTTAAATCTTGTATGTTAGATCTAGGGTGTTAACCAACCTGATGGCCTTCTACAAAGAGACAACTGGCTTGGTGGACAAGGGGAGAACAGCAGAGAAAGGTAGAGATCTTATCAATGTGTATAAAATACATGATGGGAGGAAATGAAGAAAAGAGAGCCAGGCTCTTCTCAGTAACACCCACTAACAGGACAAGAGGCAACAGACACAAGCTGAAACAAAACATTCTGTGTGAAGACAAGAAAAATCCTTTTACAGCAAGAGTAGTCAAACACTGGAACAAGTTGCCCAGGGATACTGCGGACTCTCCATCCTTGGAAATGTTCAGAGTCAGACTGGACATGTCCTGGACATCCTGTTCTAGGTGACCCTGCTCTGAGCAGGTGGTCAGACTTAGTAGTCTCCAGAGGCTCCTTCTAACCACAGCACTTCCACAATTCTGTATTTCTGCTCTTCTTTGTTGGTTCATTCAGGTTTTTTTTCACATTCTTTTTTTTTTTTTTTGGATTGTACTGAAGTCCACCACAAGCAAATTGATTTTAGGAGACTGCCACTGTTCTCAGAATCTATTAAAATAAAGCATCACTGACTAAAACAACTTCTTCAATTTATATGCAAAACACATATGTTGAAAAGGAGCACATGAACAGCTGAGGGCATAAACCGCCCCAGGTATTGTGCATTATTTATGATAGAGTTCAACAGCTTTTTGTAAGTCATTTCTCCTTCACCATTTAGTAGCCAGAGTGCTACTACTAAAGACAAATGAATATATTTACAGTAGAAGATCAAGAGAGGCAATATTTTAGGCTCATGATAAAAAAATAATGCATAGTTCTATGCTTTGGGAATTAATTCCCCATGTCCTGCAAACTATAGTACTGAGATGGATTATAATGGAACTGGTTTATCTAGTGCAAATACCGTAAGATATGATTTCCCCTTCAGCTAACAAGAATTTGCTAATTATTAGTATGGAAGATTAAGTGTTTTGAAAGAACAGCGAGAAGGAAATTGCAGTGAAAAAAAATCATATTATAAACTTGCAGCAACACTTATTATTCCCATTAAATATGAATCATTTATTAAGAAAAGTGACTGTAAGTGATACACATGCATTCACAGATAACTCAGTGTGAGGCTTATGAAATTAATGGGAAATAGAGCAATCTTCGTAATGTCCTGTTTAATCACTAGATGGCTAGTACCTGCTAATATAGCATGAAGCACTTGGAAGGGTCATGGCCTTATATCCTTGCCTCACTTCTGGTTATTGTACAGCAAACTTGGTGCAATGAATTGTGCAGAAGTACCCAGGATGTGTGTCTTTCCCTTGATTAGATACATTCTCTAGAAAAAGCACAGATTTGGTTAAGAACAAGGGAAGGTAGAAAAAAATTAAATCAGTTACCCTTAGAAACAAACATAAACGCTAGCAACTCAAGTCCATATCTCAGCAGACATTTGGATCCCCTACCTTTTATTTAAAGAAACAGGTGTAAGGAGCTTGAGTCAAGAAAAAGGAATTAATTTGTTCAAATCCTATTTTATCACTATTATTAAAAAAGAAGATTATAGAATCTTAGAATGGGTTGGGTTGGAAGGGACCTTTAAAGGCCATCTAGTCCAACTCCCTTGCAATGATCAGGGACATCTTCAACTAGATCAGGTTGCTCAAGGTCCCATCCAACCTGATCTTGAATGTTTCCAGGGATGAAACATGTACAGTTGGATGTACAATGGAGAGAGTAAATATAGAGATTTTAAACAGATGCAGTGTCAACCTATTCTCTCTGTTCTAATAAAGGGTGGACATACATACGTAATATTGAAGTAGTAAGTATTTGAAATGATTACACACCTGTTAGATGAAACTGTAGTGGAGATGTTTTGCCTAAGTTTTCAACCACCACACTGAGGCTTTCTTCTCAAAAAAGGCGGGCGAACATCAAGATATTTGGTGATTCCTAGAAGGGCAACTTTTTATATGTTTCAACTATTCAACCATTTTCTTACCTTGAATCTCTGTACAATTCCTGAGTAGACCCAGTAGAAGACCTAAAAATGACCTTATTTTCTCATGAAACATTTATCTTTTTATGGAAAAAAAGTACAAAAGATAAAGGAGATAGTAAAGAATAAAAAAACCCAGCAAGACAATCTGATTGGAGCTCATTCTGGTGTTGGTTTCAGAAGTTGGGGTTAGCCTGCTGAGTGTGTATATATATACGTTTTACAGGGTGCAGGTGCCCAGACGTTGGCAGCAGGGGCTGCACGGTGTCTTCTGTGAAGAGAAGCAGGGGCTGCCCTGTGCCAGACAGCTGGTTCCAGCTGGCTCCAACCAGCCCACCACAGGAGTGCAGCCAAACCCACAGCCAAGATGGTGGCACTCCAAAGAAAACATATTGCAGAAAGGGCAAAACCACTAGAAAGGCAGAGGAGAAGGGTGGAGGGAAAAAGAAACAATCATGTGAACTCCAAGATGAGAGCAGGAGGAGGAGGAGGAGGTGCTGTATGCATCTGAGCAGAGATTCCTCTGAAAGAGAAACAATCATGTGAACTCCAAGATGAGAGCAGGAGGAGGAGGAGGAGGTGCTGTATGCATCTGAGCAGAGATTCCTCGGCAGTCTGTGAGAGGGGGACAGACCATGGAGAGACCACAGCGGAACAATTATCCACAGTGCAGCACGTGGAGGACCCTATTCTAGCATAATGAGATATTGCCTGAAGGAACTGCAGCCCATGGAGAGCCCACACCAGAGCAGACTTATCCTGAGTGACTACTGCAGCCCATGAAAAGAACCTACGCTCTTTTGCAGTAGGTGCAGATGAAAAGTGTGAGGATGAAGGAGCAACAGAGGAAGCGCTGTGTACCGACCATAGCCTCCTGTTCCCCACCTCCCCTGTGCCTCTCAGGAGGGCAGTAGGGGAGTCAGGAGCAGGGGTAAGAAATTTGTTGGTTTAATGTATGTTTCTCACTACCTGCATCTATTTTAATTGGCAACAAATTGAATTTTTTTCCCCTCAAGTGAAGTCCGTTTTGCCTGTAATGGTCATTGGTAAGTGACATCCCTGATTTTACCTCAACTCATGAGCCCTCTCATCCTATTTTCTTTCCCTGTACCACTGAGGATGGGAAGTGAGTAAGCAGCTGGGCAGGAGTTTGGCTGCTAGCCAAGGCTAATTTGCCATTATGAGTCTTATTCATCTTAAGAACTAGCTGACAGATGAGCAATCATCTAATAAAAAATATTCCCACAAAGCTTTCTCTGTGAAATGCTCATTAGATCAGAAATACTTTTCCTTGTGACAAAAAAAAAAAGTTAGATCTTTTATGTCCAACTTAGACCCCTTTCTGCTATCCAGTTCCTTTTAGATTTCAATAGAGCTTTCTTCCCTTTAATTTATAATATCTGGGTTCTTTAAAAAGCAGGAGTTACTATGCTGTATTTTACATTTATTAGACTATATTTTGTTTCTGACTTTTTTCTTCTCAGTAGTCTGTTTGTACTGGTTTTCCTCTTACTGTTTCAGATAACTTCTCCAATTTATCAAAATCATTATGAGTCCTTCAGGGTGCTTGTGACCCGTTCAAGACTGGCTTTGTCATCAAATTTAATCAAGTACTTTCATCTTTAATTCACTAAACACAGAGTTTTTAGGTAAAAAAACTATAAACTCAGAGTTTACAGCTGGGAATTCCTCTATGATAATGTAAGGAAGAGGCCTCTGCTTTTAGTAAAACCAAATACTCACTTTTATATTTAATTGGACTCAAAATTTGAATAAAGGTTTAATGTAATTTGTTAGAAATATAAACATAAATGGAAAAGAATTGAGGTTTTTCCAATTTTGAAAAGTCACTTGGAATGAAAGAATTATACCATACCAGATTAGTGGTCCTGTATATTCCATCATCTGGTTCTTCATTAGTACTTCAAGACTGCATTGAAACCTTTAATAGATTTAATCATTAAACAAACAAAGAAAACAAAATAAACAAAAAAAAGTCATTATTATAAATTTCTTCAACAAATGCAAGAAGTCTTGGATTCCCCTACCGGGAATTTGGGCAACAAATTACCTTCCATGGTTATTTTCATCAAGCTGCTACTTAATTCATAAGCTGACACTTGAAACCATTATCAAGTGGAAAAAGATGGAGACAGGATAAACTCAGGAAACCTAGCAGTGAGTAAATCGGCCTGTCTGCTGTTAGGGCAGCTGTCTACTCTAAGAAGTCCTGAGGTATGGTTGAATGCAATTTCCTACAGCAGTAGGGCTAGTGCATGCACCTGACATACTCCTCTCTCCCTTCCCTCTGACCAGCTGTTCCTTCCCACCCCTGTACTGTCTCACAACCAGATCACACTGCTGTTTCTGTTGTTTAAAGCTCTATCAGTTAAAAACCTGGTGCTAATGAAAAACAACCCTTTAACGATGACTAAGTCAGGAAACAATTGCTTCTAGCATTATGTTCTATCTTTCACTCACTGAACTCACCGTTTGACATTCAGAATTTGCAAAATCCCGACCACAACTCACTCAGTCCATCAAAATGTCCAAAGAAAAGCTATTCCAGCTGAAGAAATTATATTCATATATACAGCAGCTAGGAAGGCCTTCTTCAGAAACCTTAAAAACAGGTTTTAATTCTCAACAATAAATCTTGCCTCTGTGTGTTCTACCACTCCAAAAGTCCACAGATCCATCCACCAAAACCTAAGATACTCAGTATTCAGCAAAATTAAATTTTCCCATTACATATACATGAAATTTCTATGTATTATCATCTCCAGGCAATTTGAACATCCGCAGCTCCATCAAAAAGACAATTCAAAGCCACACATGTGTATGTGTACATATATATAGTGGGTACATATGCATATATATATGTGTGTATATATATATATGGTGAAGAAGACTGAGGAGAATCAAGAGTAGGTTATGTTGTGGTTCCAGCTAGGGAAAG
>NW_010397173.1:64605-68655 GCF_000710305.1 Buceros rhinoceros silvestris
AGATAAAGAAATTGGAGTAATGATGTAGGAAAACTAGACAGGGAAATGGATATAGAGGGGGCTGGTATCATTATAAGGGTAAAGGAAATCCAAAGACCTTTGGACCAATTTTGACAAAAACTAGGAGTAGGAATTGGTAGCAGTGCACCTGTGGAGGACTGCTGGCCTCATCTTTCTCACAAACTACTTCCGTGGACATTTTAAGAAATATCCTGGGAAGTGTTTTTATATGCTTCTTAGACATGTGTGACTACAGCCACAAACACAGTGTGCCATACACAATAGTAAAAAAAAGAACAGCATGCTCTAAATGTAATTAAATGTTACATATTATGCAGTAGCCTAAGGAAGTGGAGATAGCATGCTGAGTCAGCCTTATCAGAGATTCTTTCAGTTACTATGGTCTCGTAGGAGAGGTTGTAGTGGAATATAGCACTTACATAAGTCTGCAATCATTTTTTGTTTCAGAATCGACACTCTAATCTGACAGATCTACTCTGTCCTTATATTCATTTATACTATGGTCTAGTTTTCCATACATATCCTTATTAGTCTTTGCTTTTAATTACATTTACCTCTTTTTTTCTGAATGGGTAATTTAAACCACCACAAAAAGTATACATAAATAAATTAGTGTAAAGGAAATTGTACTCAGACTTTTCCCTGTGAAATTCTGGTTCTGAAATGTGCCTTCAGTTGAATGACTTTCTTTTTTTTCATTATTCAGCAATTGATACTCTAATCAACAATATTAGGTACTCAAAATTTTAATGAGATGAGAGTTGTTAATTGTTACTTTCCTCAATATGGGGTATTTATTTCCATATCCTCCTCCTTACCTCCCAGTATTGCATTTTCCTCCACTCCTCTGATACCAACCCCATTCTCCAGTTCATTGCACATACAACAAAGCAACTTCTTCTGTTGAAACCCCAAATAACTTGTTTAAAACGTACTTTGCTGCAAATTAAATAAAATGACTGAAGCTTCCTCTCTTGATAAAGCAAAGCTAGCAGTCTAATTTTTATTGTCCCTCTTGCATGCAGGAAGATGTATTGCAGTACAATTACTTGATTCTACTTTCCCTCAGATTAAAGCAGTACTGTTTTTCGTTAAATCTATGACAAATCAATATTATGAGTCACTCTCTGTAAGGTCACTGTAGGTGCATTACATCACAGGGAGAGGCAACTTAGCGTTGCATTTCTGTATTATATCACTGGAACACTTCTGCCAAATTTTGTCAGCACCAAGAAGGGTCAGCTTCAAAATGTAGGAGTCCTTTGTAAAATTACAAAACAAAACCAGATGAGTATTCATTCAAGCACCTAGGAAAAAGAAAGTCATCCTCTGAAGGCCAAAGGTAGTCAATACTTTCCTATTTTCAAGGGGTACAGAATTCTGTGCATGTAATAAAACAAAACAAAACCAAAAATCCAGAAACAAAACCAAAAACATTAATATTAAAGTGAAAGCACAAGCAACAAGGAATTAGCAAAATGTAAATAGAATCTAAGGCACATAATCCAAAACTAACTTTGACAATAAACTTTTTCCTTTGCTTCTTCATGTGCTGACGCAAGTACCCATTGGATAAATGTCCCTTTGATACATGTGTTTCTTGGTTTTAGTCTCTAGTGACCTGCATTCACCTTCTCTTTGTTAATGAAGGTTCAGACTCAGGATTCCACTTGGATGATTTCCTTGATAGAAATATTCAGTGGCTTCTTTAGACATGCATACACAGACCACTCTCCTTAGCAGAGGTTTAGTACTGAAGTACCTAATTTATCATCGGGTCACAGCCGTCTTGCACATGGCTTGCTCAGACAATGGACAGAGGATCATAAATCTTTCTAAACTCACCTGTAAGTGGAGTATGCCCATTAAATGACCATTTGAAGGCACCTTTAAGAATCTCTGCAATAGCCCAGTGAAGCATGAGCATCAGCCTCCAGATTTGTGAATGCTGTGTGGAAAAGCCTTCATATTTTTCCCCAGGTCAGTTACTGTAGATAACAACTGTAACAATCCACAGCAAAGAAGTGCTGCCATCTTTTTAACGCCAGGTTCATTTGCAGCATTCCCCAAAGCCTTGCTGATTTTAGTTCTGCTGCTCTTCGATAAAAGGAGGTTATCATAATATCTAATTCAGCTCTTGTTGTAACCTACAGCTTCAGCACAAAGCTCCCATCACCCTTCAGGAAGAATTTACACTACACATTTGACCTTTGGACTACACATGGTTAAACGGAACACAGGTTCCCTGAACCGATCCTCTTGTATGCCTTACCATATATGCATCTTCCAAGACAGGGCAGACGAAGATGGGCTGGCAGAGGCTGGGGCGTGTGGGGCCACACCCGCCTCAATGTATCCTCACCAATGTTCAATGAGTCTGAGTGTGTAGAAGCACATTTTGTGCCTTTGGCTTTTGCTGCAGAGCCCCCCCTGCCTCAATGTATCCTCACAAATGTTCAATGAGTCTGAGTGTGTAGAAGCACATTTTGTGCCTTTGGCTTTTGCTGCATGCTACGGAGAGTTCTCCTCTGTCTCAGTCATACACACGGTATTCCTATACATGAAGCTTACTTGAATTTTAACCTCCATGTTAACAAAATATTTGGACTGCCAATGAGGAGGCTGTTCACTGCAAAATATGTCTTTCATGTGACTTTTCTTCCTGGTTCAGTTAAATTGAAGAGTATTCGTTAATTTTTGACCCACGAAAATGAATGATGCCATATGAACCTTAAAACACTACACATCTCTTTCTCATTTCTTTCAGAGGTGTCTAGAAGGTAAAGGATGGCAAACCTAGTTTCTTAGTTTAATGTGGATCAATGTCTAGTGAAAGCTGAAACAAGACCAGACTCTCAGCCCTTTAAAAGTAGAAATGCAGAATAAACTGTAAGGTTCTGTATTTGTATTTTTTGGTTCATATGCCAGTTCAGGATCTGGACCATAATTTCTAAATTAAACAAATGCAATATCACCTGATAGGCACAGCAAAAGAATAAGAAATTGAAAGATCAGTAGTTCAAGTTTTCACTCATATGACCTCTGATACTAGAAATGTAGATGACAGCTTTCCATCAAAGAAGGTAGTTTGTCCAAGTCAAAAACAAAACTCCAGTTGGTTTCAGCAGTAAAAGACCAAATCATAGATGTTTAAATCTTAAGCCTAAAGTCCTTCTGTTCCTGTTTGGCCTCATAAGTGACCTAAGTTTACAGACTATTTGAAACAGATGATGCAGAAAGAAAAACAACTATACCACCAACAGTTAAAGTTTGAGAATAAGTGGAGGTTTTTGTCCATATATTCTTCAGGAGGTAAAGGCAAGGCCCTTGGACTGACTAATTAGCAAATCTGTTCTACCTGGTGGAGAGTTGAATTCTTCATCCAATACTTGTCTTCATTTGGTGGCTCATTGTTTCTAATGTGATAATTCTTTTCCAGTTTGTCAATAAAATGAAATAGGGCGAGACAAAAGAAATTAAGGGAATTTTAAGGAAATTTTTACCTTAAAAGCTCACAATGTATACATTTTTCCCATTTTGCAACATCAAATTCAGCGCATATTTTCCTCATTACATCTCATGAACTTTTATATAGACATGAGAAATAAAGAAATTGCTTTCAAATCTTGAGAAAGATTCCACTTCTCAAAAATAATGGGTCTCTTCCTGAAAGTTGGAACAAGAAAAACAAGAATTACATTATGCATGATTTTTGGTTAAAATATATTAGCAAAATACTGATTTAAAATCATTAAAGTTGGGACATGCAAAAGGTGCTCATAACGTTTCATTAAGTTTCAAAAAGTCAAAGGAGGTTTGCAAAAGACAGGATAGTTTGCTTGAAAGCTGTCCAAGACTATAATTAAAGAGGTTTAGTCCAGCATGCCTGCATCTGTCAGTACTCAGCAAAGGGCATAATATCAAATCATATGTCTTGAATAGTTATGTTTGACTTCGATTTATTAGAAACATAGCTCTGCGTCCATTCTGGCTTCTTGTGGTTTGAGCCCACCCAGCCAGCAACAAAGC
>NW_010397174.1:0-7587 GCF_000710305.1 Buceros rhinoceros silvestris
GCAGCCAGTTTTTGATCCTGCGAGGAGTACACCCGTCCAAGCCATAGGCAGCCAGTTTCTGCAGAAGAATATTATGGGAAACGGTGTCAAAGGCTTTGCTAAAATCCGGGTAAACAACAGCCACAGCTCTTCCCTCATCTACTAAACGGGTCACTTTGTCGTAGAAGATCAGGTTGGTTGAACAAGACCTGCCCTTCATAAATCAGGTGCCTCATCACCTGACTGTCCTGTACACGCCGCATGATGACACATGCAGGGTGACCTGCTCCATGAGTTTCCCCGGCACTGAGGTCAGACTGACAGGCCTGTAGTTCCCTGGGTCTTCCCTCCTGCCTTTCTTGTAGATCGGCGGCACATTTGCCAACCTCCAGTCAGCTGGTACCTCCCCTGTTAGCCAGGATTGTTGGTAAATGATGGAAAGTGTTTAGACACAGTGATCAGGACAACAGAAAACAACTTCTGGTTAAGACTGAATTTTGTTTGTGATGCCACATTGTGTCACGTTTCTTTGGCTCTTTCTTTGTATATACAATGTGTGTGTCTCAGCCCTTACATTCAAAGGGATTTTATTAGTGACTTCAGGAGAATCAGGCTGCCTTTCAAATGGAATGATGTGCCTTTTGAGAATGGACAGTCTTAAAATTTTTATTTTAGTTATCAGTGCTTTGTTTTTACACATTATCGATGGTTACTATTGTTATAATTTTAAAACATTGTCTGTGATGTTTTGAAATTAGATTGACTTTTAGTTATATGTTAAATAGAAACTTAAATCTCCCAGTTCCAGGCTTAATGAGCTGTTGTAAGTCAAAAAAAGAGTAAGGAGATCTACTACTAGCATGATTTGCAACAGCTGGATTAAGTTAAAACGCAAAAATAAAAGTATCTGCTTGGTCCTGTGAGGGAAAGAAAGAACCTTTTGCTATGCTGTTTTGCCAAGTTAAACTCCCTTATGTACAACAAGTATAACTTAAACATTTCACATCCACACAAATATTTTAATTTGTCCCAAAACGATAAATCGTATGTTGATGTGTTTTTAAAGGTACAGGATGTACTATGGCTGCCCACTCTATGTCCTCACAGGTAAAAGCTCCTAACAACAATATTTAAAATAGTATTTAAATATTTAAACAATATTTAAAAGGACATAAATGACACTTATTAGTCAGCGAAGTTGTAGCAGTTACATTTATTTTAATGTAAAGTGTGAAAGTATCATCTTGCTTACGGGATTGTTTTTGTAGGAATAAATATTACTAGAAGGCAGTAATTTGCTTTTGGATTTAATCTTTATTTGTGATTACTCCCAGCTTCCTTATTCTTTATATGATTTTGGTTTTTCTGCCTGTATTGGTGGTTGAGTAAAACATTCTCAAGTGCTGAATTACTCCTCAAATACAAGAATATTGAGAAAAATCTTTTGTAAGAGAAAATAATGTTTCTTTTTATTTGTTCTTTCACGTAATTTTAGAAATTATTATTTTTGGTCAATTGAGTGTGAACTGAAGACATAAAAATAGGTCATTCTATTTTCTAACTTGCTATTTTTGGGGGGGGGGCGGTGGCAACAATGTTTTGGCTGCTAAAATGAAATGACATTTTTGCATAATTATCCCAGAATTCAACATTTGGTTTCAAAATTTTAAATTTCTTCAGGTAGAAGTCATGCCCTAATTGAAAATTAGAGAGAAGAAACAAAGGAAAAAAAGCCATGGAGATTTCCCTGAATTTTTGTGGGTGAGAAATAATAAGATATGATACTCTTCTTTTGTTTTGTATAGAAATGAACAAAAATAAAATGAAATTCAGTGATTTCAGTTGTTCTTGTTTCATTCTTACTCTTCTATACTTCTGCTTTAGAAGAAGTATGATTCTTTTATCAGGATGTTATAGGATGGAGGGGGAGGGCAAGAGAAAACGAGAGCGGAGAGTATGAGGGGAGAGCAAGAAGGAGAAAAATGAGAAAGGGAGAAGAGGAAGAGAAGAAGAAGAGATAGGGAGAGAAGATAGATGAAGGAGAAGGGAAAGGAGTGGGGAAGGGAAATGAAAGAAAAGAAGAAAAGAGAAAGAAAAGAGTGGAAAAGAAGAGGTGTACATGACAAGATGCTGGCAGAGCGGGGCCGCAGGGCGGCCTCTGTGAGGAGCAGCTGGACCCAGACCGTTCCAGCCAGCTCTGTCGGACCCACCACAGAGTAGGGCTGAGTCCAGCAGCCAAAATGGCAGTGCCTCTGTGGTAACATACCTAAGAAAGGGCGAAAGCAGCACTCAGGCAGAAGAGGAGGGTGAAAAGGAGAGTCTGAAACAGTAGTGTGAACACCAAGGGCAGAGAAGAAGGAGGGGAAGAGATGCTCCAGGTGCCGGAGCAGATAGCCACCCTGCAGCCTCTGGAGGACCATGCCGGGGCATATAGCCACACTGGAGCCTCTGGAGGACCCCACGCTGGAACATTTAGGTATTTCCTGAAGGAGCTTTTGCTCGTGGAGAATCTAGGATGGAGCAGACTCCTGGCAGGAAGTGCAGCCCCTGGAAAGCCCACAGTGGGGCAGACCAAAAGTGTGAGGAGGACTCAGTGGCAGAGAGGAGCGGTTATGGACTGATTGTAACCTCCCCATCCCTCAACACTGCTCAGTGAAGGGGAGGTAGAGCAATCAGGAGTCAAGGAAGAAAGTTGAGCCTGGAAACAGGGAACTGGTGTTTTAATTTTTTGGTCTTTTTTTCTCTCTATCCAAATCTATTTTAAATTGCAGTAAATTAATCTTCCTCAAGTCAAGTCTGTTTTGCCTCTTAGAGTAACTGGTAAGCAATCTCCCTGTCTTTTTCTTAGCCCACAAGCTTTTTCATTCCTTTTTTCTCCCTGTTTCCTGTTGAGGAGGGGGAGTGAGTGTCTGGGTGGGCATTTGGCTGCTGGCCAAGGCTAAGCCACTGCAAGGGGAAAGAAAGAGAAAGCAAGGGAGAGGGAGAAGGAAGATAAAAGGAAGAAAGATAAGAAAAAAGAGAGAAGGAGAAGAGGAAAGAAAGGAGAAGGAAAGGAAAGGGGAGTGAAAAAGAATCGAGAAAAAAGAAAAGGGAGAAAAGAGAAAACAAAAGAGGAAAGAATGAAATGAAAAAAGGAAAGGAAAAAGAGGACAAAAGAGAAAAGAAATACAAGGAAAGAAGAGAGAGGAGACAGAAGTGAGAGACAAAAATAGGAAAAAACAGCATGAGAGAAGGAGATAACAGGGAGAGAACATAAAAAGGAAAGAAGAGAGAAAAAAGGTGAAAGAAAAACAAAGGCAGGAGATAGAAAAGGAGAAAAGAAAGAAAAGGAGAAGAAGAAAAGAAAGAAAAGAGAAACAGGAGGAGAAAGAAGAGAGAGAAGGAAAAGAAAAAACCGAAGAAAACGGACAGAAAGTAAAACAAGAGAAAAGAATAAAAAGGAAACAAGTCCAAGCAAGTCCACTGGTGACTGAACAGTCTGTAACTGAATGCCGTTACCAGCGAAGTGAAAATTTTAACTGGAAGAGCTTGTATGTGATAACCAAGACCCTGGAAATTACTTCTCATCAAGTAAAAACTGTAAAATCCTATTAAAATACCTCCACTTTGGTGGCTTCAGCATTGCCATTCAGTAACAGATACATTTTTACAGGTAAAAATTTCCATAGAAATTGTAATAAGCGTTAACAACGTTCATACCAATTTGGGGAATTGATTACGTAGGCAGATGGATGGTGTGGCTGAAATGGCACAGGATAACAAGCTCTGGCAGGCCAGCATGTTGGTGTGAGCCAGTTGTTAAGAAGGGGCAAAGTTAATAAAACGATTTAATTAGGATAACTTAAACCTGGTAAGATTTTTGCTAGTGACAGTAAAGAAAAGAATAAACATTTGTAAGTTCACCAGTGAATTGTTAAAGCAATTTGCTTAAACACTGTTCTTACAATCAGGGAAAAATATTATATAATAAAGTAATCTTATAGTCTGGTAACTAACTGAGTAACATTCAGGATTTAAAGATTTCTGAAGGGAAAAAAGAAATCCATAATTCTCATTAAATATAAACAATGGTTTTACACTGTAGTTAGTGAACTTTGCTCAGCAGAGCTTGATTATTGTCTTTAAATTGCCACAACGTAAGCCTTTTCTCTGAAATGTGTTTACCTTTTAGAATTTAATTCTAATAGGTCTTAACGGCATGTTGTGCTTTGCCTGTGTTTTTGTTACTGGGGAAGGTAGAAGGAGATGTCTGTATGTAAGCACCTATTCTAATTTTATAAACTTGGTTGCAATTGGTTTTAATGGCAACAGCTGGAAAACTGCATAGAAATCACTAGAGAGAGCAGGGGCATGGTATTAGGCTCGCGTGGAAGAATGCGTGGGGGTGCGGGACTCCTTGGAGCTCGGTAGTTCTGCTCTCCCTCAGCAGGGTGGTACCTCCGCCTCTCCCCTCCCGCGTCTTCTCCTGCCAGACAAGGCAACCCAAGGGGTTACAGCACAGGCGAGGCAGCTACATCTGGCATGTAGGTTTGGGAGCGGCTGGAGGGAGCATGTTGTGTTACTGACAAAAGGTGAAATACAGGTCTTGCTCTGAGGAGCCTGAAATGGGAACCAGTTGTGTCAGTCTGAGGCCATCCTTCTCCAGTTACTGTAAACCAATATTGCAGCCGAAAGAAGAATCCCACTCTCTCCAAGCGGCTTTTCCTGTTCTGGGCTGCCCACCTCGCCGGGTGCTGGCACAAGCATTCACATGGCTCTTCGGGGAAATAACAAAGATGTAAAAAGGAAAAAAAAGGGGGGTGGGGGGTTGGGGAGAGCATGTCATGGAGGCAGGAGAGTGTGGTCTGCCTTAGAGGGAAGCCGCTCAGGATGCTCTTTTGAGTGACAGAGCTGACTGGAAGTGACATGAGCTCCGTCTTAATCTTGTCCAAACTCACTGATGAAAGCAGAAACTACTCCATTTCCTTTTGTAGAAGTATGCAGATGCACTATCGCTAGTCTAACAGCAGGGTGGTGTCTTGTCACTGTCACAGTGTAGGTGCCAAAGGCCTCTGCTGTGGATGAGAAGAAAAGCTGGAGGTTCCTTCTAGTCATTCAGGAGACGAATGTGTGTGGAAGCTGCAACTGTGCCAGGATTACCTGTTGCTGATATAGCATGATGAAGCAGGAGTCCTGCCAGGTCTTCTGAACAGGAGCTGGCCCTCAGTGGGTTTGTGGCAACACTTTGTTCCTCCGCCTTTTCGCTTTTTCACTGTGCAACAGTTAATGAAGCCACTGTCAGATGCTGCATGGAAGTCCTCTTGATCTTTTGCAGCGTATGTTGTCACTGTGTTGCAGATCTCCAGCAGAGGCAGCTAATCAGAGACATAGCAGTGGCAGCGGTTTTCAGATTTCTTCAGGAAGCTTCAGAGAAAACCTTCTGGGAATTTCTGTGGCTTGCTGCTGCAGGGCGGGGCCAGCCTGTGGAGGCACTGCCTCCGTCAGCTCTTACAGACAACTTTTGTTGTCTGCTTGCTGGTTGTGGACTGCCTTTGTGTTTTGTTCTCAGCTGACTGTTGACAGTGTCAAGCACCTGTCTGAAGAATGCTTGAGGAGTAGCTGTGGGCAAGAGTGCATCTCCCAAAGCCGAGGAGATAGAGGGAGTTAAGAGACCTAGCAGTTATCACAGCAGTTAGTACAAGAGGAGCACAATGGGGTGCAGAAACTTAGCTCAGGACAATGTAGGACTACTTAGTCATGGTACTAATTTGCTGTAGGATATGGCCTTCAACAACTGTTCCTGGCACATTGGAGGTATTGGTCCAAAGAGAAGTTGAGGTCTTGGGCTGCACTCCCAGGTAGGTCTATGACTCACACTGGGGAAGGCTGTGGCCTCACCCATGGGACATGCTTTGCCTTGGGATGGATACTGAACCCATCGAGCACTTGAGAGATCAGAGGGCAGAACAACATGAGTAATGTTGTGATAGGCATCTGTGCAGACCACCTGTCCAGAAGAAGTAAAAAAGCCGTTTAAGTAACTGCTGAGGACCTTGCAATTCTTGTAGGCCGTAGTAGTTGTGGGAGGGACAAGCCAGAACATTCCTGAGAGTCAATGTCTTGATGCAGATGGTTGATGAGCCAACTAGGGGACATCCTGTCCTGGACTTGTTACACATGAACAAGGAAGAACTGATGGAAGGTGTTAAGGTTGATGACCACCTTGACCAATGGTTGGTCATCAGACTGGACAAAAGAGCCCAAGAAAGCTGTTTTATCATCCTTGGTGAATGAGAATGTCCGATTCCAGTGTGCAGAAGTCAAGGAATTGTGGCAGAAAGCCAATATGAATGAAGGAGGGCAAATCATGCCTGACCAGCCTCTTTGCCTTCTGTGATCAGATGACTCGTTCAGTGCACGAGAGGAGAGCACTGGATGTTGTTTACATTGGCTTTAGCAAGACCTTTATAATCATTTCCCATAGTAACTTCACAGTCAGTTTGGTGAGCTGGGAACTCAGTAAGTGGACAATGAGGTGGGTGGAAGTTTGCCTGGATTGCAGGATCCAAAGTATTTTGATCAAAGGTGTTAACTCCAGGTGGTGACCATTACTAAGTGGTGTCGCTCAGGCATTGATACTGAGGCTGTTACTGTTGAATGTTGCTGTTAAACACCTGGGTAATAGGACAGAGTGCACATTCAGCAAGTTTGGAGATGACCCTCAGCTGGAGGGAGCAGTAGGTACCCTGGAAGACTGGGCTGCTTCTCAGAGTGATTGAGACAGCAGAGAATTGTGCTGACAGGAATGTCATGAAATGCAACAAAGGCAAAAGCAAGCTCCTTCATCTGGGTTGTAGTAACCCGTGCAGCAGTATGTGTTGGGGGGCGAACAGGCTAGAAATCAGCTTTTGCAGAAAATAACCTGGGAGTCCTGATGGTTGACAAGCCAAATGTTAGTCTAGCAAAGAAGGCCAAGCCTGTATTGGGCTGTGTTAGCAGGATCGTGGCCAGCAGGTCAAGCGAACTGATCCTTCCTCTCTGTTCAGCACTTGCGAGACCACATCTGGCATACTGTGTCAGGACAGGAGAGAGACTGATACACCAGGGTGAGTCCAGTGGAGGTTCACCAAGATGGCTGGAGGCTGGAGCATATGTTGTGTGAGGAAAGGCTGAGAGAGCTGGGCTTGTTCACACCGGAGAAGAGAAGGCTCAGGGGGATCCCATGGCAGTCCACAGGTCATGAATGGGAGGGTGTAGAGAGAACAGAGCCAGGCTTTTCTTGGAGATTACACAGTGACAGCATGAGAAGCAAAGAGTGAGAAGCAACAGACACAAACTGGAACATGGAAAATTCAGATTTGATACTGAGAAAAATATTTTCCCAGTGAGAGCAGGTTTAAGCGCAGGAGAAGGTTGTCCAGCGAGGCCATGGAGTTTCCATTCTTGGAGATTGCACAAAACTTGACTGGACAAGGCCCAGGTCCAAGTGGCCTTGCCTTGAGCAAGAAGTTGTACTAGATGACTTTAGAAGTTCCTTCCAATGTAAACTAGGCTACAGTTACATGAGTGCGTGAACCTTGGTGGAGCTGAATATTCTTAAAAATAGCTGTAACTTGGGGGGGGTGGGGG
>NW_010397175.1:0-284 GCF_000710305.1 Buceros rhinoceros silvestris
GCAGGAACACAGGGCTGAGAGCAACCACTCGTGGGCTGAGGAGAAGCTCTCGTTCCTCCCAAGATGACTCATCTCCCAGGGATGAGTTTCCACCTGGATCTCTGGAAATTCCCATAGGTGATGCTTGGGAAAAGCAGAGCCCAGCGATGGGGCAATCTCTGGGAGCAGGTCCCTGTCCCATCACAAACCGCCTCTCGAGAGATGTAGCCTCAGCACCCAGCTTGTGGCCAAACCGAAGCCATCAGAGAGCATGGCAGGCAGGGACAGTCTTTTGGCATCGCTCT
>NW_010397175.1:362-1497 GCF_000710305.1 Buceros rhinoceros silvestris
GGCATGGGTGTGATATGGCAGCATGAGGAGGGTGCAGCTCTTGGCTGGCCAGGGTCTTGCATGGCCGGTGTTCTGGTTGTGCTGTGCTGGGTTCCTCTTGTCCCTTCTGGCTCCAGCACAAGCCCAGACACCCTGGTCCTGCGGGGCCCGGGATGCACTGACAAAGAGATGTGCTCTGGAAGGGGGAGGGATGGAAAGGCAGTGTGGAGGGGAAGGGGCTGATGGTCACAGCTCCCGCCACCCCCCCGGCCCACCGCCTCGCTCTCTCTAGCAACACCAGGACCCTCCTGCTCTTTCCTTTCCTTTGGCGTTAGTCTGACAAAGCAGCAGGTCAGAGACCACAGCTCCAGCCCGTCGCAGTTCAACTGTTTCTTTTCCCCCACAATCAGATATTGTCGTCTTTAGTATCATCTGAAAGTCTGTCAAACTGTGTGCCGCCACCCCCCCGGCCCACCGCCTCGCTCTCTCTAGCAACACCAGGACCCTCCTGCTCTTTCCTTTCCTTTGGCGTTAGTCTGACAAAGCAGCAGGTCAGAGACCACAGCTCCAGCCCGTCGCAGTTCAACTGTTTCTTTTCCCCCACAATCAGATATTGTCGTCTTTAGTATCATCTGAAAGTCTGTCAAACTGTGTGTGTTCTTGTGAAACCTCTGTACAGAGGGAGACAAAGGAGTCAGGGATGCTGTTAAAATGAAAGCCCTACTTTACATTTCAAATACTTTAACAGATTTCTCTCTTCATGTTTTTTCTTGGATCGTTAATAAAAGCTTTTAAAACACTTTTATTTTAAATGGCGATTGCTTGCCAAGGGACGTGTCTGTGAGGATGTGAAGAAGACGTTGCAGTCAGAGGTTGCCCCGAACTAGGCTCAATGTTCTGGGCCAGTGCTCGCCCGTTCCAGCGGAGCAGCCTTCCCGCAGGGGAGCAGGGTGGGTCCTGGGGCACCCAGGCACCGGCTGCGAGCACTGGTCCGATAGGTGCCTCAGAAAGTCATCCTGGGAGCCCTGTCCCTTCCCAGCTGTTCCCGGCAGCTGTTTCTCTTTTCCAGTAAGAGTGGAAATCCCAGCACAGTCCCAAGGGCAGGAGGCTTCTGTCAGAATCCAGAGGCTGCCCACCGCACGGAGGGCGGCAGCAA
>NW_010397175.1:1579-2033 GCF_000710305.1 Buceros rhinoceros silvestris
GCAGAACGCAGCGGCTCCCCACCGCACGGAGGCCGGGAGACACCGGGCTAAACTCGGGTGCCTCACGATATGAGCAGCGGTGGGTGAAGTAACCGCTCCTGGGCACTCACTTGGTTACAGGTCATACTTTATTTTAACAATCTGCTTCAAGCCTTGGATGTTACTGAAGTGTTCTGCTAGTCAGTGGAAATGCAGCTTCCTCTAAAGAGTATGCAGAGGTTTAAGTACAGGAAATTCATTTAATGTTCTTGCAGACCCTGCCAGGAGGGTGGCACTTATTCTTCATGGAGAGAAAGGCCCTGGCACAGCTCTGCGCGGTCCGCGGTCTCTGCCACTGCCCGGGGGGCACAGGCACGGCTGGGAGCGGGCGGCTGTCCTGTCAAGGAAACTCACACTATGTACCCACGGTGTTCGCCTGACCCCCCCCGTGGTGGTCACTGGGTGCTGAGGGGCT
>NW_010397175.1:2079-2462 GCF_000710305.1 Buceros rhinoceros silvestris
CGCGGTCCGCGTCCTCTGCCACTGCCCGGGGGGCACAGGCACGGCTGGGAGCGGGCGGCTGTCCTGTCAAGGACACTCACACTATGTCCCCACGGTGTTCGCCTGACCCCCACAGTGGTGGTCACTCGCTGCTGAGGGTCTGCCCCGCAGCTGCACGCTGCGGGCTGGAAAGCGCGCCTGCCGCCTCAGGATGCTCCCAGCCCCTCCGGCCATAACTCTGCCTGGCAGCAAGGTTGGGGCAGCTCCTTCGCAAGGAGGAAAATGAAATTCCTGATGAAAGGGCGACTGCGGAGCTGCCTGTGAGCCTTTCCTCGGCTCAACGACGGCCAGGCGGGCCGGGAGAGCTGCTCGCTGGCTGGCCCCCCTGGCAGGCCCCTCCCTCT
>NW_010397175.1:2598-5626 GCF_000710305.1 Buceros rhinoceros silvestris
GGAGAGCTGCTCGCTGGCTGTCGCGCTGGCCAGCCCGATCCATATTTCAGTGCTCAGGGAGGGTGGGTTATTTCCCGGCTACTTGGCATGGTTGCAAAATTTAGCAGAAAAGCTAAACCAAACAGACTGTGGAGTGTCACATTCCGTTAGTGCTGTGCGGAGAAGGGATGTCAAACCCGCAAACAAGACACGGGAGGAGTCTGGAATCGACACAGACACCGACGCCTGTCCCCACTGACAGGGCTCTGCTGCGGGCTGATGGTGAAGCAGGGCTGGGACACCTTCGCTGCTGCCAAACAGAGTGCTAGAGTCTGGAGCACTAACCAGAGCCGATGGAAGGGTTTTTATTTAAATACCGGGATAAATGAACTTTTAAAGATACAGCAGAGAAGTCCTAAAATTCTGTGCCGCAGATCACGGCCATGAATATTCAGGCACATGCACGCATTGAATTAGTTTGTGGCAAACATATTTGGAGGCAGCTGTTCATTTAATAATCAGGGGTGATCACAAAAAGAGACGACCGGTTACTCCATCTCAATTGCATGGTTAAAATTGTAATTTTGTAACTGTCTCAGCAATTAGATTTAATAGCTATGAAAACCCAGCAAAACCCTGTTGAGGTAAAGCTGTTATTCTTTTAATGCAGAAAAGCCGAGGTCAGATCGGGGCTGCCCCTGTACGTAACCAGCAGCACGTCTGGGTCCTAACCAGCCCTGGCCAGCCGCTGCGTCTTCAATACCATCCAAAGCATGGAGGCGTCTGGGCCACAGCTGTAACCAGCCCAGGCAGGGGTTAATTTTCTGGGCATTTCCCATCTCCATTACAATATTTGTCCCAAGAACAGATTAATTCCTCTCTTCCCCTCTGCCTCTCCAGCCTTCTGTCACGGGAACGCGTTTTGCAGGACTGTAATGTTTGATACTTGCTCTGAGTTATAGCAGTGCCGCACGCTGTAAAAGTTTGACTCTCTCAGTATCGTACATTCTGATTCTACCCCTGCAGGCTATAAACAACCCAAATTACCTCTTTCTTTAGCTTCCAAGAGGACTAATCCCCTGTCTAGTGCTTTATCAGTCAGTTGAGAAGGAGTGAGACCAACCTGCCAATCCAAACAGAATATATTGAAAAAACCATATTACCACAATGCAGAACCTTGCCGTAATTCACCGAACAGCTCAGCCGGTAAAATCCTGACGCTGCGGCCGCCTCGTCGCTGTAATGAGACCAGCAGCAGATGCAGCATCCATCCTTCACGCCCTGTCAGCCTCTCCTAAGCCCCTGCACAGAGCAGGGAGGGGCTGTGGGTAGCAGGGGCGGTGGCAGACCACCAACGAGAACCCTTTCTAATGTGACGAAGCCTGTGCTCATGATGGGTGTTGTACTGCTGGTGGGCTCTGGTGGTCCCTCCACATGGGCTAGAGTGGGTGGTGGGGCAGTGCCAGTGACGGGGAGCTCCCTGAGCTGCTTCCCACTTGTCCATCCTGGTCAGGTCTCTCTGGTCAGCTCTGGGTGCTTCTCTTGCATCTCCTCCCTGATGCCTTCACGCACTCCTCAGCTGCTGGTGGCCTGTTCCCGAACAGCATCACGCGACACCTCCTGCTCAGCAGCACCCTCACTGTTACTCCAACTGTTCTTATCATCCCTGCCCAGAGGAGCTGATCACCCCCAGCCCCTTGCTGAACACGGGGAGGCTTTTCCCTGAATTGTACCCCAGCATCCCTGACAGCCTGGCCGGGGGGCAGTGCTGTTGGGGATGGGCAGGATGCAGCCACTGCCTGGGGAGGCGCAGGGGTTGCCTCTGCCTGGGGAGGGGGCTCTCCTTGGAGAGGAAAGCCAGAATTCAACGGGAGCCGCTGAGGGAAAAGCTGCTCTGGCCCATAACGGTGCCCTCCAGCCCGCAGCAAGCAGCTCCTCAGCTCAGCTGAAGCTCCTCTCCTCTCAAGCACTGAGACCAGTACGGGTTGCTCCAAGGTTTAACGCTTTATTAGAAAATGAGAGGTTAGAGCATGTTCCAGAGGAGAAGGAAATTTATTGTTGCCCTGGCCCTGCAGCAAAGCAAAACTCAAATAACCCAGATGCGGGGAGGACTATAAATCCCCCAGTGGCAATCACACTGCTAAAAGGATGGTGACAGCCACAGCAAAGTTTGACCAGTTAATATGTCTCATATCTGAGTGAGAAAAATAGCAATATTTAAATGATATCTCTGCTGAATTATGCAAGGAAGGAAGAAGAAAGCTGTAAAGCCCTTCTCCATGCTTGGCCACAGGAGGTGCAGATTTGCAGAGGGCTTCCCGGGAGCAGTGGAGGGTCCCAGGGATCTCCTCCCCATTGTCCCCCTCTGCCACGGAACCAGACAGCCCCAGGCAGCCCTGGGCAGGGACGTCTTTCTGCCCAGCCAGACCTGTGAGGGTACCTGCCCTGCGCTGGGTGAAGCTGGCCCAGCCTGGTCTGATGGGTTTGTGACTGGGAGAGTGAAATAATTTTCCATGGGCAGAAAATGCCAGCCCAGGGCAGGCCAGGAGGGGGTGCTTGGATCCTTCTGACCTGACTCCTGACATAACTCACCTTAGCTGGGTGTCGGGGTGGGCTCCGGCACAGGCGTTGGCGTGGGGTCCCCGGCACGGCCGCCTGCTCCCCCCGCAGCCGTGCAATTCATGAGCTCTCACATCTCTGTCATTAGCCTGTTAATCCAACACCTTGCTCCAGCCTCGCACCACGGTGAGGATTTATGGTTCTTACAGAGCAATTTCATTATCCGGGGGGAAAATCAGCATCTTGTTATGGATAAAATGACAATAAATGAAACGGCCATTAATTTACGATCTTGCCACATAGTGGCACTCAAACAGATTCCCATTAATGGCTGGTTATTATCACCTCCCATACAAGGCTAATAACAGTTCATGGGAAAAACGACGCCTGAGCCCAGGAAAGTTGCTGGCTGGCGGGTGGGTGGGACCCCCAGCCCTGTCCCATGATGGCAGGGTGTCCCCCAGCCCTGTTCCATGGCCAGTGGGAGCTG
>NW_010397175.1:5700-6222 GCF_000710305.1 Buceros rhinoceros silvestris
GGTCCCCCCAGCCCTGTTCCATGGCCGGTGGGAGCTGGGGAGAGGCTGGATGCCCGTCATGCTGGACTCAGCGGGAAAGCAGCAGCCAGCCCCTGCTTTTGGAGCCTGGGGACACATTTGCTTTCTGGGGGGATATGCTGTTCCTCCCCGTGAGATTTTAATTCAGAGTCTTCCTTTGCAGAGGCAAAGTGAAAAGCGAGGCTGGGCTGGCCACATTCTCCCGGGTACAAAGGGACCAGGGGCACGTTCGTACGGGGGCGTGCTGGGCGGTGGGAACCTGTCCCGCTCTCCGCTCCTTCCCACTGTGCAGAGGATGGTCCCAGGGGGTTATCACCTACTAACAAGCAGCTCTGTTAGGCAGCAGTTCGATTTTCGATGTGTGTCAATCGCCCTCATGGCAAATGAGTCTGTGGATTGTAGAGGGCTGAGGCAGCATCCCTGCCCAGCAGCCAGGTCCCCGGGGACCACATCCCTGCTGAGGGCGCTGGGCAGTGGGACAGGCACTGGAGCTGCAGCTGCAGC
>NW_010397175.1:6394-12784 GCF_000710305.1 Buceros rhinoceros silvestris
GGGCACCTGCACCAGTGGAGATCGATCAGCTGGGGATGGAGGCTGCTGTACGGAAATGGGAGGAAAAGCTGCCAGCTGGGAAAGCGTCCAGCTGAGGGGTGTAGAAAGCTAATTTTTCTGTTTGCTTGTGGCTCAAAAAGCCCAGAGAGCCTGGCTCGACATGAAACAAATTTTCAAAAACTTCAGCAAAGCAAAAAGCACTGTAAAACACGGAACAAAGGTTAACTTGTCTATGTGGTGAAAGTACTTGGCCCAAGAAGAACCAAATTTCCTTACTGAATTCATACTTTTTAAGAACATTAAGTGGCCTCAGATGTAAAAGCCCCAAAACTTCTCCTTAAAATACTGTCCTTTTCCAAGCCAAATAAACTGCAAAACCAAATCTGTGAGAAGTTCCGGTGTCATCAAATTTGCTTCTTTGCCACAAAATGTTTAATTTGAAGAACTTCCTCTCACTGCTTTCTCCTGACTGCAGGGATCCTGCGCTCGGAGCTTTACAAAGACCGTGACATCTCCAGCTCAGATAGAGAGCCCTGTGTCCTGGCAGAGCCCTGTGCCCAGCAGAGCCCTGTGCCCAGCAAAGCCTTATGTCCTGGCAGAGCCCTGTGCCCAGCAAAGCCCTGTGCCAGGACTGAGGGCAGCCAGCTCGGTCGGTACCACACACTCTGCACAGCTGGATCTGCTGCTTCTGCTCTGGGTAGAGCATGTTCAATGTGTATTTTCCTAAACATATCATTTGCGTGACAAGTAAACATGCTGGGAACTGGTCTTCAGAAACACATTTTTAGAGCATTATAACACCCTCAGTCAGGGCTCCAGCACATCTCCCTGTGTCACCTTTATTTACATTTTAAGTGACCTGTTATTACCGACCCTCTGCCATAAGCGCCTAATTGAGAGGAGGCTGCTGAGCAGGCAGGGCCAACGTGAAAGTGCATTATGCTAAATAATTCATAACGAGCACCGTGGCTGTTGCAGTGATATATGTTAATAGGGGATCCTTATTTTCTAACTTACAGTCTGTTGGTTTATGAATTTTAAAAGGAGAAAGTCTTCATTCTGTAGAACAGAACCGAGGAGAGTTTCCTGGTCCCCGAAGCCCTACCTGCAGCAGCCAGGTCCACAGGACAGGCTGTTCTCTGCTCGGCGGAGACGCCTCTGCTGCCGGGGGACCCCTGGGCGAGCCATCCCACAGCCGGGGCAGGAGACGTGCGGGTTCCCCGGCTCTTCCTGCACCGCAGTCCCCGGAGAGAACGCCTGGGCTTGTGCTGCGCTGAGACTCACACGCTTTTTACAACTCACATGAGAAAAGCATTTCCCCTTTATTCCACCTTTTAATTCAACATCATGTTTTCTCTTTCTTTGTTATAGGAGTGGGATGAGTGGAGCTCCCAGACTGTCGCTTCAAGACCATTTATTATTTATTCATTCTGTTTCTGCCTTGTTTTTCTGTCTCTCCTTATTTGAGAATTTTTCCAGTCCTTATTACTCTCGTGCCCCTCTAGTTCTCATCCCTTCCTACAATACCCTCTAGAGATAGGGTAATCACTCCAGGAAAATTGACTTACATTCAGTGGCAAAAAAGCTTCATTAAACCCCCGTTAAGGTTTGCAAAGGTACCTTCTGTTCCTCAGAAATATTCAGCAGAACTCATACTTCCCACAACACGCAGTGAGGCATTTCAGCACTGCCCAGGCAGGACTGCAGGAGCGAGTGGGCTTCTCTGCTCCGTGCTCTCTGCCCCCCAGGGCAGCTCCGGGAACCACCCTCAGTAATGCACACGATGGAAATTCTGGTGCCCCAGGGTTTAGGCTGCTGCCTACAAGCCTGGCAGCTGTAGTCTGGGGCACATCCTGGGAGCCCTTGGGTCCCTCGCCCTGACTTCCAGACCCTCCGGAGGGTTTTGAGCAATCCTGATGAGGGTGAGCGACGTTCAGATCCGCACGGGTCACGGAGGTGTCCCAGATGGTGTGAGCCAAGCGCCAGCCTCTCCTTGCTGCTCGGCCTTTTGCAGGGCGGCAGCTGCTGCCGCCCCTCAGGGCTCAGGGGGCAGCTGCTGGGCTCAGCTTATAAAGGCAGAGGGTGCCCCTGTGGCTGGTGCTGCCCGTGGGCTGCTCCCAGCTCGCTCCAGCAGTGCTGGGGACTGGCTTGCATGGTGAGGTGCTGTCTGCGTGGGCTCCAGTGGGTGTTCATGGCATGGGGTGAGGGCGTCCTGCTCGCTAGGGGTGGGGGCTCAGTGGAGCAGGGTCCTGCAGGGGCTCCAGGCTGCTCCAGTGCTTTAACCGGTGCAGGAACTGCAAGTGATGCTTCCCAAACCCTGACCTGAGGGGTGCTTCAGGAAGAATAAACTATGCCTGTGTAATATTGCCCGAGAAGGGTGAGGCTGGAAAACTTGCCTTACAATAACTTCGAGAGTCAGTCTCTCCTCCCGCAGCAGAGGAGTAATTACCACTTGGAAAAGCTTTTAATTTTTTTAACATTGCACATAAATACTGCGCTCAAGAGTTCAGAGGCAGGGATTTTAAATCTAATCCACATTTAACAAGGCTATTAAAGAAAATGTTTGAGCTGCCAGAATTTAACTGATTACAATATTTAATAAATCTTACCCAAAAAAAGATGTCTTTAGAAAAAAGAAAGAAAGCAGCAAGGAGCCAAGATCACATGGCTTTTATATATGCACTACTGAGACTGCTTTAATGGGAAATGGAAACCCAAAAGATACCATAATCCTGCCAAAAAGGCCCAAATGTGTTATAAAAATGTTTAAAGCTCCATTTGAGTTTTTCTAATTAACTCGATAATGACACCAGCATCCGCTCTCTATCAGTCTCCTGGAAGATCAGATGCTTCTTGCCTGTTAGAGCAATCATAGGAGCGGCAGGAAAAGCAAGGGGGCTGTTCGCTTCCCCGAGGCCAGGGCACGGCGTTGGAAGCTGTCCTGGGGCTGTGCCTGGGTCAGGGTGGGGATGAGCACTGCAGAGAGGAGCTGGCTCCTGTCCGCAGGGTTCACCCCCAGTGCCAGCTGCTCCCTGCCTGCCCTGTGCCCACCCACAGCTGGGGCACTGCGGGCAGTGGGGTCTTTCTGCTGGCACCCAGAGAAAGGCAACGGGCCAAAGCTGCTGCTTCCCAGGAGCTCTGGGCAGGGGCCAGCAGCTCTGGGTGCTGTTTCCCAGCTCCCTGAGAGGCTGAAGGGTCCCAGAGCTCTGCTGACATTGCACTGGGGCACCGAGCTCGCCCTGCTGGGCAAGGGCACTCGGGAAGCTCTTTCTTGGCTCTTCTCCCTTCCCTGGGTGGTGAGTGGCATGTCAGGGTGCCGGCACAGAGGTGCCAGTGGGGACCCTCCCGGTGTGAGGTAGTGCATTGCCCAGCCCAAGTGTCCTTGGAGCTCTCTTCCAGCCTCCCTGAGCCTGGTCCCTGCACGTGCAGGGTGCCCTGCACAGGGCTGCAGCTTCTCGTCACCTCCTGCTCTGCACCACACCCAGTTGGAGATTTCTGTGGTTTTTAAAAGATGTGGCTCTCTTTTACACCCTCTGGGAGAAGGTAGGCAATGAGCTGCTTGGGCTCCTAGCAGCTCCTCGGCTCGTGTTGGGATGGCTGTCTGCCTGCAGTGCCTGTTTCTGCAGGCACAACAGGAGGAGGAGCGTGTATGGAGCTAGAGGGGTGCTGGTGTGAACTGGGAGTGAGGGCAGCTGAGCTTTGGGATCAGCCTTTACTGGAGCCATCTGGGACCAAGTGCATGGAGAGTGTGATGACTGCAACATCCCCTCTGGCTTGTGGTACAAGCCCCAGCAGATCTCTAAATGGAGCAGGACTCCACCAGACAGCACCACATAAGCTGGAGCTTCTTGTCCTCTTTCTGCAGGCCCTGTCCTGTCCTTGCAGCCAGTGCAACATTCCTCCAGGGCAGGCAAGGACTGACAGAGCATCAGCGCCTGGATGGGCTGGTGGGGCAAGGGGAACAGGGTGTCTGCAGGAAGGTGTCAGACCCACCATATTCTTCAAACCCAAAGGCACGCAGAGTCCCTAGTGTTAGGAGCAGGAGAGGACCCTGGCTGGACCCTCACTGTAGCAAACAAGCTTCTGGTCTTGGTGCTGAGGCTGCTCTGGGAAGGTGGGAATGCATCCCAGTGGATCAGCAGAGACCGACATTTTGAGACTGCATTTCTTGTTGGCTGACTCGGAGAAATGCCCCTGAGCTGTGGTGTATATTCTGTAGGAGATACTAACTGTAGAAAATCTGAGGTCAAGGTAGAGTCATAATTTCGTGGTCAAAGATTCCGGGCTACAGTACACACCTTCCTGATTAGGAGTTCGGCATTGGAGGGGAGAAGCCACTAAAGGAGCACGGAGTGTGTTTGGGGCAGAGGCTGAGCCCCAGACACCTGGATGTGAGTCCAGAGCAGCGGGAGCAGCTGCTCCAAGGACCTGTCTGGAGAAACGCTCAGGGGGTCACAGCTCTCTGCGTCCTGGCTGGCCCATGTCAGATTTCCACATCTCCTGACACCATCACCTTCAGACTCCTGCTCTTGCTCCCAGCCTGGGCGGAAAGGACGATACCAAATCTCCAAATGTCCACCGGAATGGCCCTGAGATCGTGAGCTGACTTCTAGGGCTGCTGCTGCCGTTTGCTTCTCTGCTAACCTGGTTCAGGCTTTGCTGTTCAAGAGCAGGCGTCTTCCTGAGCCTTCCAACTGTGTTTTTTGGCTCTTGTTCCCTCTCTGCAACTTTCACACCTTGTTGTGGTGTGGGAGGGGAGCAGAGGTAATAGTTCTGCTGTGCCTTCCCAAAGCTGCAGGAAGTCCTCCCTGCTCCTAACTGGTGTCCCTGTCAACCCATTTAGCCACTGCCTCATGCTGGGACCTTGTTCCGTGTTGCTTGTCAGCTCATCTTGGTGCTGTCGAAGGCAGCTCCTCCTGCAGGAGCTGGTGCTGTGCTCAGCTCCTGGTGCCCAGGTCCCACGTGGCCAGGCTGTCCAGTGCATCCGTGCTGGTGACAGGGCTGAGCGGTGTCTGACCCGTGCTTGTCCCTGAGAGTCAACTCCTCGACGGGGATTCCTCACTGACAGGAGCTTCAGCCGCTGCATGAACCACTGAGCACAGGCTCTGGTGCAGAGCGCGATATTTCACTCAGAATGGCATGTGATGTGGTGCCAAACACCTCACAGAAGCCCGTTACATCAGTGTAATTGCCTTAATCAGCCCAACTTGTAATGTGGCTGAAGGAGGAGGTGGGGACAGTGTGACAAGGCCAATTTCCATTGCTCCCTGCCAGCTGGACTTACCCCTAACTGTTAAACCGTTACAGGTCGTTTCCCTCATGAGCTGCCCTGTCGTTTTTCCTTGGGGCTGCAGTCCCTCCCCAGCAGAGTCTCTAACCCCCGTGGGCAGCTCTCCTCTCCAGCCTTTCTGAACACCAAGCTCCACATTTGTCCCCGTACAGTTTTCCAGGGCACTGTGATCCCTCCAGCTCTGGATAGAAACGAGCTCCAGACCGGATACTTTTTCCTTCTGCCTCTTCCCAGGTTTCATGGACATGAGGTTTTCAGGCAGGGGACACTGTGACAATTGTTATGGCCTCTGCGGTTGTGACGTCCTCAGCTGGTCCCTGACTGAGGGCACTAAACTGCGTGTTACGACCGGGCACAATGGTCCTGAGGGCAGAGCAAAAGCACCTGCTGAATATATCTGGAAAAGGTAGATATAAATTGACGTCTTTGCGAGAATCCTTGTGTCCCCTAGACATGGGGTGTGCCGTTGCTGGAATTTATTTTCAGCACCAAGAATCTGTAATCCCCTGTTTCTTACCCCTGCCAGAGTATGTTCTGCTGTCCTGTAACTTCTGCCTGCTTCGAGAGCCGCTGGCTCTGCCCAGACAGCCGTTGCCTTCCTCCCAGCTGTGCGGGCACTGTATATCCGGTTGTTTCCTCTGCTTCCCCAGGGGACAGCAGAAGGACTTGAACCTCAGTTGTCATTTTCGGCCTCTCGAGTCTCTTGCCAGCTGCTTGAGCATGGCTGGACCGGGGCTGTGGCGGGCGAAGGGCTGGTGTGTGTTGGGGTCCGGGTGTCCTCACCATGCTGGCAGCGGCGCTTCACTCAGGCACTCCAGCTATTTTTGTACCAGGCCTGCGGAACATGATGGATGCGCCTGTGACGGATGTGGGGCATGCCCCGTGCGTGGCCACAGCGCTCCTTTACAAGGCTGCAGTGACAAGTACTCAGACACATCCTTGTACTGTACAAATTGTCTAACGCTTGAAGCTGTCAGACAGAAATTCATTAGCCAGGTATTTTTGAAGATATAATCTGCAGGACCCAGCAGAGCTGCCTGCCGTCTGACAGCGGTGACACCGGCTCCCCGGGACTCTGCTGGCTGCTGGGCCCCCGCCCC
>NW_010397175.1:12954-13413 GCF_000710305.1 Buceros rhinoceros silvestris
TGCCTGCCTTGGGGTCCTGGGCCACAGCAGCCCCCCCAGCCCAGCCTTGCTGCCCCCTCATAGCATTTTATTTCTCCTATTTCTCCACCACCTCAGTGAAATTTGGGTTGCTCTGCCTCATCTCTCAGCAGTGTTAATCTGCGTTATTAAAACCGAGATCCACTACTACTTAAGGTTCTAATTCAGAAGCTTTTCCTAGGGCTACAGATCTGTTTCCCTGCTGCAGCTCAGGACTTCAACCCTACAGCACATGAGTCTGGCTTAGGGCTGTTGTGGGAAGACTTTCCAAGGCCGTGCACCAGGACCCAGGTCAGATTCAGTCCCAATGAGACTCTCTTTGCTCGGCATCTTGCTCCTCAGAGCGGCGTTGGTGTGATGTGCAGGCTGGCTTGGCTGCGTGCCGGGCAGTGTCTGGGCGCTGGGGGGTTCTAAAGCAGCTCAGGAAGCACCTTTGGAGCA
>NW_010397175.1:13512-14000 GCF_000710305.1 Buceros rhinoceros silvestris
AACGCAGCTCAGGAAGCACCTTTGCAGCATCTGTGCAGCCTTTGAGAAGCGCTGGCAAAGAGAGCCCAGGAAAATGGACGTGGGGCTGCAGCGTGTGCTGCGCCGGGCTTTGGGTGAGAGGCACAGGCAGTGCCGGGCTAGTGCTGAAAGCAGCGGGGAAAATGACTATTTATGAGCATCTGCTCTCTCTGGTCCGGGCAATGTAAAGCAGCTCTGATAGCGCGTGGCTGACTTGACAACCATCGAGGTATTTGCCTAATGCAGCAACTCCACAGCTTCAGTGGAATTCACAAAATGTGCCTCGACAGATTCCTGGAATCATCGCGGCAGGGTTCCTGACCCCTGTGGCGACCGGGAGTGGAGCGCTCCCCGTACAATAATAACGGTATTTCTAAAGCGTGTCTCTCCTGCCACGCTGCACGGGGCCCAGTGGGGACAGTTCCAGCAGCAGCAGCTGTCGAGGCGCCCGCTGCACCCGCTGCACCCCG
>NW_010397175.1:14193-23912 GCF_000710305.1 Buceros rhinoceros silvestris
GCAGGCTCTGCTCTGCTGGCTGCCGAAGCCCCGTCACCGCTCCTCCTGGGGCAGAAATCAGCTGGGTTAGGGGTCTGTAAAACGCTGTCATGGTGTGAAGAGCAGATGGAGATGCTGCTGTGTTCTGTCTCTCCCTGAGCAGGTGCTGGTGCCCTGGACGCTGAGAGTCATGGCACAAAAGGGCTTTTTTTGCTGGGGGGTTGTGGTTCCTTTCCTGGGGGTGCAGGAGATCCGCAGTCATTCAGCAGCACCTTGCTGCTGCCAGAGGGACACCGTTTAGGGACGCTGGCATTAAGGGGAGCGGCTGGAGTCGATGATCTGAAAGGTCTCTTCCAACCCAAATGATTAGACTTGTGCTGAAACGCAGTCAAAGCCCAACAGAGGAAAGGTGGTAGTAAAAGAAAAACAGTAGTAATTTTGCATTTTGAAAAAGCAAACAGTTCATAACCGAGTTCTGGCATTTGAATGTGGAAAGCGGCTGTGGAAACTGTTTCCTTGTTCTGAATTTTGCCTTGAATAAAATCAGGCAAATATTGTAGGATGTTCAAAACCAGCCTTTCCTAAAACAGTTTTTTTAAAGCACCCCGGCCCCTCCAGAGCTGCCTGCTGTGCAGGGACAGCCGGACCCTGTGGCCGGCCACAGCTCTGCTCCCTGCACAGGGAACCGGTGCCCGGGTGCAGGTCCTACTCTCTCTGCTCCCAGCTGCCCGCACCCCGGGAGCAGCCGTCTCTCAAGCCCGTGTCCCGGTGAGCTCCGTCCAGGGGCCGGCTTCTCTGCTGGGCTGAGCACCCCAGGGCATTCCCTGCGGCTGAGCAGGGAGCAGGGTGGGCTGCAGGCTCTCCAGCCCCCCGGGACCTCATCCACGGCTCTCCCCGCCACAGCGTTACCTCCTGGGGGTGCCAAACCACCCTGGCGTGTGTGGAAGAGGCTTCACGTATCGCACAGGGATAGATACGCTGGAAAACAAGGTATTGATGCAAGTGCTGAGCCACTGTATTGGCTGGTGCACTTATTAGCGGACGTGGCTCCCTTCCTGCTGTTTGTGCCCAGAATGGATTTTTATTGCTTAATTCTCTCAGTGAAGTGCTAGCAAATTGTAAAATCCTATTGCCTAACATGTAGCATTAAGTATCGAACTAGCAAAAGAATCAATTACAGGTTTGGTCACTGATTAGCTTGACTTTTTATGGAATTTAATGTCAAGTCTCATTATAATTCTGCTCTTTAATTCAGGAAATCAAGCCTGTGTTGGGGGATAACAGCTGTGAGTGTCTCTGTCCCAGCCCTCCTACCAGTGGGATGCTCAGCACGGTGCTGCCGAGAGGACCACGTCCAAACAGCATGGCCTCTGGAGCCTGCTCCCCACCTCCCCATCGGGACAGGGCCAGCCCGGAGGCTCTTCTTGGGTCCCCCAGTCTTGCAGAAGACATGGCTGAGCCTGAAAGTCTGGCTTTCCGTTTCTCTGCTCTCATTTTCTTACCTGTGAAGGGACCAGGGTCTGGCTGCACGGTTCAGGACAGAGGTTGCTCAACGAGCCCAATGCATGGTCACACATGTCCTTCCCATGCACAATTCCCTGCAGGCTGGTGAGAGGATGCGCTGCTGAGCTGGCACCTTCCTCGGTGGGAGGCCTTGGTCCCCAAGCCTGGGGCAGCAACCCACCTTGCAGCTCGAGGAACAGCCCGCATCATGGGCTTTGCAATCAGGCTTCGATCATCTCATTATTACCAAAGTCTGGGTGCAAATCGCTTACATTTAGCATTGGAAATACTGATGAGCCCTCTAAGCCTCCTGCCTTGGGGGAAACAGGGGGCTGCAAGTGGTCTGCAGGAGCCTTTCAGCAAAGGGCTGACCAGAGCCACACAGCAGAAGACTCCAGCCTTGGTTGGACCACTGGGGTCCATCAAAGACCTTGAAAAATTCTGTCTGGCTTCTGATAAAGTATCAGTGTGATGATTCGACAAGAGAAACATGAAGAGGTATCTGAGCTAGAGTTAAATTCTAGCAGAAACATTTAAATCAATGGTAATCAGTGTATGGTCTCTCCTGGAAAACCTCTGAGGGAGGAGGCGCAGGGGAAGCCGTGCTGTTCTCTGGGCATGGGGTGTTGGTGCAGCACCCTCACAGACCCCGTAGGATGAGCTATGCTGGGGGCAGCCTGCACGTCCCTCCCTGCATCTCCTGGTGCTGCCAGGGAAGGTGGGGAGGGCTGGCACCCAGTCGCTTCCCCCTTCTGCTTCTGCTCCTCTCCTCCGACTCGCAGCAGCTCTTGTCCTGCACGTGGCTCCCGTGTCATGGCCGGGCTGTGTAAAACAGCCCTCTGGGAAAAGAGCTGCGGACTCCGGCAGGACAAAGAGGCTCCTCCTGCCCTGCAAGGGCTGGGGTCCCGTGGGGTGAGCCCCCACCCTCTGTCCTGGTGCCATGGGCTTGGATCGTCCACAGCCTCCTGGCTCCAGTTGCCGTCTTTGCTGATGGACAAGTGCAATTGGATTTCCAAATTACACCATCTCGGATTAGATTCAATATCCCTTTGCTTTAGCCAGACAACTCTTTAATTCCTTTTCTTTCGATTGCGCAGGGGACCCTTCTGTGCGTTTCAGAACCTTGGGCAGGAAATCTTTGCTGCGTGGGGGCTGCTGCCACTGCAATAAACCAAAGACACAGAGCTCCTGCACAAAAAGCAGGAGACCAGCAAGTCTTCCTTTCCAGCACTGAGACTTCTGGAGGCTCCGTCTTGTCTGACTGAGCTTATGCCCCTTCCAGGAGCAGCTCTGCTGGCATACTAATTTATAGCGTGCTTGGGCAGCCCCCTACCCCCTGAGCGAGGATGGTATGGGAAATTAAAGTTTGTAGGAAACGCATCAAAACCCTGATGTCCTCAAGCAAGACATCTGTTTTTCCAGACACCAAAAGGGAGGCTGTAACTAATGGCAGTGACTCGGGGGTCAGCAGAGGGAGGAACTTGTGCTGGCTGGGCTCGGGGTGCAGGGGGATGCAGTGCCTGCACCTCTGCCAAAGGGTGGTTTGGTCAGTGCCCGTGGGCTGTTGGCTCTGGGAGTGTGGTGCCCGCCTGGGAGACATGTCACGCTGTGCTTGAGCTGCGCCGGGCACGTTCCTGGTGCTGGCAAATAATAAATAACGATAGCGATTATGAAAGCGCTGTGCATGTGCCCCCAGGGCTCTGCGAAAAAACTTCTACATCAAAATCCAAGCAGAACATTTCCCCCTATGTCTAATTTACAAAATATGCCCATAAAACCCAATAATTTATCTGTATAAGGGCAATTCCCTGGGTATTTAAACAAAGATTGAAAGCTGCTGTCTGCATCCCATCCTAGCAGAGAGTGAGACCCAGTGGAATTCCCTGGGACCTGGTGCAAAAGCAGACGTGTTTTGGGTTTGTGTACTCAAAAACCATTAAACGAGGTGATGTTTACTACTGGGGTTACACTCTGCGACAGGTCCGCTCCCACCCCCAGCCCTGTCTCCTAACTTGCTCACCACATCCCTGGCCGCTGGGCCTGGCTCAGCTCCCAATTTTGAGGAAAGGAGCCGAGAGCGAGCGCTGCTCCTTGTCTCCAGGTTTGACTTCCCCATCATGGCTTCTCTGAGTACTTAAATCCGCGTAGTGTTTAAAATTCAGCTATGTTTGTCAGAATTCAATTACCCCTGAAGATTACACAAAGATTATCAAAGTTGTAAACAGCAGAATATGCTCGGAGATCAATGAAGCGCAACAAAGACCACATTTAACAGGAGAAATAAAAGTGAGAGCGTGCTGGCAAACTCTGGCAGTGGCGCGTAATGTCGCATCATCGCGCTGAAGGTTGAAAAGTAATTGAAATCTATGTTATAGCACAATATATTCCTGCGCAGATTTGCAGTCATGGAACACAATTTCAGCTCAATTCATTTGGTTTAAGCAGAGCTGGGCTTTGGGGTATTCTCCCCTGGCACTGGTGTGCAGCACCCAGCTGTGGAGCTGCTGTCCACCCACGTCCCGGCTCTCCCTGCCACCACTACCCTCTCCTGGGAGCCTGCCAGCAGCAAAACCCTTCACCAGAGGACATTCTTGGGTTGGGGGACAGGATGATTTTCCTTAGTACAAATTGAGCATCCTGCCATTTGGTTGGGGTAGGGTTTTTTGTTTGGGTTTTTTTTTTTTTTTGTACATTCAGTTCTGCAGCCCTGCCCATGGGGCATCGCTGGGCGAGCGCTGGGGTCAGAGGTGTGCGGGCACAGCTGGTCCCTGCACCCACAGAGCTGCCCTGCTCCGGAGCAGAGCCCTGCCCGGGCAGAGGAGCTTGATCTGCTCCAGCCAGCCGCACCTCCGACATGTTCCATGGCTTCCCATTATCATTCTGGAGGCAACACAGCCAGCTGATTTTTCTTCTCTGTAATATATTGCCATGATAATACCAAGTCTAGCAGAACAATGAACTCTGGAGGATGGAGATACCTTCCTCCTCTTTTGCAAACTAAACATAATTTTTATTTGCGCTCAGATTTGTGGCTGCTGTAGGGGGGAGCGTGGGGCAGGGGGCAGGGACAGTGCTGGGCAGGGTCCTGCCCCGGGACCGAGCACTCCTGCCCTCTGTCCCTTCTGTCCCCAGCAGTGTCGAGATTCAGGGGAAAGGGCCTCCTTTTGTCAGACGCGAAGGGGTGGGTTCGGAAGAAACCCTTCGACCCAGATTAATCACTGTTATCTGCACCCACGGGGGCCGGTCCACCTGCCTGCCTGCCGCAGCCAGAATGTGCTGAAATTCTCATTCCCTTTCTGCCTTTCTTTCTCTCTCTCTCTTTTTTTCTTTTCCTATTTACTTCTGCTTTAATCTGCATATTATCATCAGTGCAAAGACCTCTGAAATAACATCTGACGAATGATGCCTATTAAAAAAAACTCTGCACTGTCCTCTTTCACCGCCTTCCAATTTGGACTAGCACTATAACTATGCATCAATAGACAAGCAATATTATGTTAAGAACATGATAAAATACCAGCAGCTTCATAATGGCAGCAGCCAAATGGTAATTTCTGCTTCAGAAATTGGTCATTTATTTTGCTGGTCTGTTCTTACGTTCAAATTAGATGAAGTTTAATATACTGTAAAATTGAATGTATTCTATCCTTTTCAACAAATATGGCATGTATGAAGTGATTTATGGGTCTTACAAACCTTAAAATGTTAAATAATCTCCTTTTTCCTGTGCCTTAAGTCAGTGATGCCAAATAGTTTAAGTACAGAGAAGCAAAACTTTATTAGCTCCCATCCTGATCATCACTTTATTTTGCTGCATTTACAGAGGCAGGAACAGTATTTAACATATTAGACTGAGTTTTAGAAGCAGCCTTATTAATTGGTACATTAATTTTACCCTATTAACTGTAATTGGTAGGAAAGCGATTCTTTCCCAGTGAATGCTGTAATTTGTGTTTTAAATTTTTAATAAAGTCATGATGACACTGCAGATGCTTAAATGAGGCTTCTCTTCTAGCTCAAAACTCCGGCCACGGCTGGGCACCCCTGGCCAGTGTATAGTGGGGCTGCCCCATGGTGTCCAGCGGCACCGTCCCACGGCTGCGTCTCTGCCCAGCATCTCCCTGGTCTCTGGCTCTGGCCCCCTGCCCACAGTACCCCTCAGCGTACCACTCACAGGGATCTCGTATCAGCTCAGCCTTGTCCAAATCCAAACGTGCCTCCTTCTGTGCTTCCTCTACAAGGAGTCACAGTGTCTGGTGTGATGAGCTGGGAGGGTGTGAGGATGCTGCAGGTCTGTGTCCCTTGACCTGCTCCTTGCCGGTCATCCCGAGGTGTGCACTGGTGGGACGTCGAGGGCACCAAGGCTGTGGTGACCTCCAGCCCTGACCACAGGCAAGTGTGCCAGTGGCTCTGCGCACATACACAGACTTTGCTCCAGCCCTCGCTGTCGCCCTTGTGAAGGATCTGTCCTGGCATCGTAATTGTGCACTCTCTGGGTTGCGCCAAGGGCTGGCAAAGCATCTTGCAGCACCCTGCAGCTTTGCGCACACGAGCGTGCCACGTGGCAGAGCTGGCAATGAGATCCTGCTGTAGTGATATTGTGCACGCTCTGGGTTGCGCCAAGGGCTGGCAAAGCATCTTGCAGCACCCTGCAGCTTTGCGCACACGAGCGTGCCACGTGGCAGAGCTGGCAATGAGATCCTGCTGTAGTGATTTGGACGCAGCAGCCCTTGGAGAAATCCCCACATCCCCCTGAGAGGAGAAGCTCGTCTGAGTCTGAGCTGAATCTGATCTGCAAGTTGCTTCCCATGCTGACAAGGGTATCAGCTCCTCAGTGGCATAAGGGAGACAACCTCATGCTGGCTGACATGGCCCTTCGCAAGCGCCGTCCCTGAGCTCCCACCAGCCTGTGGGCGAAGCTGGTTTACATGGTCTGGCGTCTCTGATCCACCCTGGAGCTGGCAGCATGAGGTCCCTCCATCCCTGCGGAGCTGAAACAAGCAGGGCCCTGACCCTCCCAGCCGGGAGCTGCAGAGCCAGGATTGGCATTCTGGATGGGTTCGCTAGAAAGTACTGACTGCGTGCAAGACCCACCTTGATTTGAAAATGGGCAGTTATACCTTTTAAAGATTTTGAGTGTCTTGTGGTGTCCAAACACTGCAGCAACAACTTGTGTATACTCAGCTTCCTACGAGGCTGGTGGCAGCAGCTCCTCCACAGCACGGGGAGGTTGGTTGGATGGGGGTGCCCTCCTCTGCAGGGTATCTGCTCCACTACGGGTCAGAAAACAGTTCCCTTGCCCCAGCCTGATAGCACAGTAAACCCTCTCTTAAGGTCTGGCCCCACATCCTGGGGAAGTCACTGGGGCGACTGCCCGGGCTGTGGGGTGGTGGATGATGGATGGTGCAGAATCAGCCAAGGAGCAGAATGAAGGTGACTCCCTCCTGGCTTGTAGTTATTTAAAAACAACCCGTCTCCTTGCCCTTAGTCCTTTCTCTGTTCCCTGATCAGCAGCTTGTCCCTGAGGATAAGCCTCAGGGCAGCACAATCCCCTGCAGTCCCCTGGAGCTGCAGCCCTGTACGCCAGGATAATAGAGAAGCCTTTTATTCTGTTTATTTGCTCTATATAATTTTTCCTGCTCTCGCTGACCCTTCTGGGAAGCGTTCCACCCTTCAATCTCTCTGCTGGGTGCCAGAATTGTTGAGCTTAGGCTGTATTTGCATTTCACATCCTAGTTAAACCAACATCATCAAGGTCAGAACACACTGTTGAATGGGAATAGGCTACAAGGCAGACTCTCCCTTCTCGGCATGGGCCAGTGCAGAAAGCAGTCCCCCACCCCCCCAGGGTGCCTGTCCTTGCCCCAGATAACTCCCAGCAAAAGGGAAGGGGCTTCCGCCCCAGGGCACTGCCCACTGGTCCCCACGGGTAGAGGGGTCCCAGGCGGGGGCTGCTCCACTTTGCATCCCCAGAGTCCAGTCGCAGGCAGAGGCAGGGTCTTGGCTCCAGGCTCACAGGTCTAAGGGCAGCCCCCACTCTGGACAAGGTGTAAGTGAACATGGTGCTTCACGAAAGCACCAGACCGGGTGGCTCTTCCCTGGGCAAGGTTGGCTGCTCCAGCACCCTGCTGTCTCCCTGGGGGTCTCTGGGCACGGCCAGATGTCCACTCCTGGGGAGGGTGCCATGCCAGCCTTGCTCTCTGCCCTTCATCCCGCTGCTCTGGTGTCCCTGTTCCCCTTCCCACCGGCTCCTCCAGCCAGGGAGGGTTCTCCTCTTGGGCTGCCCTTGCTGAGACCAACCCATCCTGCCAACCCTCAGCACACTGCAGCCATGGCCAGGGGTGACAGTCCCCGCAGGGCACAGGGCCACAGTTTAAACACATCTGTAAATGTGTACGAGGAGAAATCGGCAGAACGAGAGAGAAAATTCAAGAAACATATGAAGTAGCCCTCCTGCTCCCCAAAGCAGGAAGCTGGAATTTATGCCCCCTTTCAGAGCGTAACCTCAATGCAGAGCTGCTAATGTGCATCTCCGTGTGTGCACGGGTGAGCGTACAAAGGGCTCTGAAAGGCGGCGGCTGCCCAGAGCACGGAGCCACACCATCAGGGTTTTTACATCCGCACGCGCAGTCTGTCTTTCCTTTCATTAAAGAACATTTCTTAGGGAAAAGTAGCCGGATTTCTGATGTGAAAAACCAATTTGGCTCAAGACTGAGAGCTGTTTAGAATAAACGCCAGACACTGTGTGATGGAGACATTGCACCGAGACTTAATGCTGGTCACATCTCGCTTCTCTGCCAGTAAGTCAAGGATGTGTCTTTGCTATTGTATTTGGTGACTCATCTTTCACACAATCATCTCTGGAAGAATTTTGTGCCAAGATGAATAAATGCCCGGATCCCAGAAGCGTGTGTGTGTGTGTGAGCACAGCCTAGGAAGGAGCAGTGGAGGGCTCTGTTTGTCCCCCCACCATGGGGTCTGGGGTGACAGGGGCATGGCTGGCACAGTTCGCTTGTTGGGGCGGCGCTGCTCTGGGCACGGGGTGGGGAGGGAATGCAGACAAATCCCATTCAGGAGGTAGCGCTGCCTCGTGCAGGTTCCACTCACCACGACGTGGCTGGAGAACAGGGTCAGGCGGGCAGCTCCAGGCCACCGGCAAGCCCCGGCTGTGGGGCAGCCAGCGGCACTCTGCCCACGCCTGTGCATGTCCACCTGCCTCGGGCTGGAGCTGCGACCGTGCCAACGTCAGCCAGCACCTGGAGATTCCCTCATCCTCAGCAAATTATGCAGATTAGCTGAGTAAGTGAAGTGCTGTATGCTAATTAAGTCAACAGACTCACTGTTCCATAACATCAAACCTACACGAGGAGTCTGTGCTGGAATTAGCTTCCCCTAGAACACATTTCCTCACTGCCTCACAAAAAGTTACACAAACTTATTAAACACTTAACAGGAAGGTGAGCACCAGAGGAGCTGCAGGTGCTGCGTGGGCTGAACTGGAGCAGCTGTGCCCACGGAGAGAGCAGCATTCCTCAGGGCCCCAGAAGGCTCCAGCAGCAGATGCGTGCCTAGTGATGCTGAAACGTGCCAACAGCACTTTATTAGTAACCTGTAAGAAACCCATCATGTAAACGGCACAGAAATCAGCGTGGCCAGGCACCACAGGCTGCGAGCACCACCTCCTTCCCTTCAGATCTCGTCAGGGCAGCAGCTGTGTGGCCAGCACCGTCAGCATGAGCACAGGGGGACAGCACTGCCCTTCTCCAGGATGCTTTAAGAGCAAGTCTGCAACCTGCTTCTCTTCAAGTACGTGCCCAGGTTAAAGGACGCTCACATCTGAAACGAAGCCCAGCCCTGAGTCGTGTCCGTTCAGGCTGCTCTGTGATTTAGTGGGGATAAAGCAGCCCTTGATGAGAGAGAGGAGTTACTGTGGCGCATCTTCATTGATAGTGGGAGCACCCGCAGATGCAGCAGCGTGTAAGCACCGTCCTGGGGCAGCGCTTCTCCCTGCTGTCTTCCGGCTTGTGCATCTGCTCCTGCTCCCTCTCCGCTGGGATACGGGCTGACACCTCAGTGCACGCAGGTCTGTTGACCCAGCCCATCCAGTGCTTGCCAAGAGAAGCCAAACAGAACCGCAGACATCCCCCGAGAGCACTACGAGAAAGAGTGACAGGGCTGTGGGTGCTCTCCAGGACACAAAACAGTGAAGCTGGATCATTTGCTATCACCTGGGCACA
>NW_010397175.1:24038-24516 GCF_000710305.1 Buceros rhinoceros silvestris
ATGGCAGAGACGGCTTCAAAAGCAGGGAGGAAAAGGCCGTGGCAGAAATGATTTGAGAGCTGCGACCAGTCCAGAGGTTGAATTTGCTAAGGAAGGAAAGCCGTGGTGGGTGGAGGGGAAGGGGAGCAGGCAGCGCGCAGCGCCGAAGAGATCCTCTGCGCGAGCACACGCACAGTGTCGGCTCCGGGAGCCGGTCCCTCTGCAGAGGTCACCAGGCAGCGGAGCTCAGGGCCGCGAGTCTGTTACTTGGCCTGGCTCTTCGTGCACAGACCCAAAATGCAAAACCCTGTCCCAAACCTGTCCCAGCTGGACGTGGAACTCCATCCGCTCCAGGCCAAAGGTCCACCCCTGCAGCAAGGGGTGACGGAAAGCTGCGGCTCCCAAACCGGTTGTGCGGCACAGGAGGTGGGTGGGCACTCAGGAAGCCCCTAAAGAGGCTCCTGTTCTTGCAAAGCACAGGCTCGCAGGGGGAGGCTGC
>NW_010397175.1:24591-26564 GCF_000710305.1 Buceros rhinoceros silvestris
CTTGCAAGGCACAGGCTCGAAGGGGAAGGCTGCGTCTCCGTGAACACCCTCCGAGAAGGTGCAGTTCAGTTTCTTCCCTCCACAGCACAGGAGGAAGAGCCTCCCCCGCTGCAGGGTGGGAGCCAGCACCGAGACCGGCTTTCCTGCTCCGGCGCTGCTTGGTACCCAGCACCCTCGAGACTGCCTGTCCCGTGTGTCATGGTCGTGACTCCAGCTCGTACCTGTGTGCAGCTCTGGTTTTCTGTGTTAAAATTAGGAAGCGGATGCTGCAATTTTTGACAGGACCGCAGGCTGACTCTCTGGTTTGGGAGCTCTGCTGCTGCAAACAGAGCAAGACAGATGGACAAGCCAGTGGCATATGCCATTCCCTCTCTGAGTTGCATGAAAAGACATTTTCCTTAATAGAATGGGAATAAAACTCACAGTTCTCGGGGCGTTAGAGCATTTCTAGCGTATGACTCTGGGAACACAGGCTTGGGTTGCGGGTTTAGGGTTTTTTTTTTTTCCTTTCTGAGAGTAATTCTCATATTGTAAATCTAACAAATCTACTCTGCCACGTAAGTTGTCATACCTGGAAGGCAAACACCAGACTTACGATTTTATTATTAAATCTTGCTAGAAGAAAACGTTATTTAAACTATTTTTTCTGTCTTACCCTGTAGAGATGGCCCCCAACCAGATGGATGAGCTGAGCAGTCGCTCTTGTGCACGCACTCCAGCTTGGGAGCTGTAGCTCTCCAGAAGCTGCAAAGCCCCTCTCAGCAGGACCTCCCCTTCTGTGAACTCTGACAGATTGCGTGAACTGGAGAGTGGCCAAATTGCAGCCGGGATAAAGAGAGCCTTTTCGCACAGTCACTAATGAACTGTCGGTGCAGACCGGTACCACGCCAGGCAGAGGCCGTTGCGGTGCCAGTGTTCAGGATTTAGGAATTGCTGCAGCTGGCTCAGGAGGTGCAGCGGGCTGTTAAGACAAAGCAGCCTTCTGAGCAGTAAACCTTTGCTGGACAGTAAACCTTTGCTGGACAGTAAACCTCTGCTAGAGAATCAGGACAGCACACAAAGGGCATACAAAACCATCGGTGCTCGGGCAAAACGCTGTAAAGTGCTTGACCTCCTTCAAGGAGATCATCTGCTGAGAGCGGGTCGTCTTCATCTGCCAGGCCTTGCAGCCGTGTTACTACAGCAGCGCCCACCGACCAAGTGCTTTTGAAGCCATGGGATGATGTGGAGAAGATGCTCACAGTGTTGAGGAATTGATTAAATTAGCAGGAATTAACTGCGATGAGACCCTTCTTCCCAGGTAAATTTGGAACACTGAAGAAACGCAGCATTTTCCATCCTCTACGGTGGCACCGGACCGGCAGAAAGATTTCCAGCACAGGCACATCAGCCAGCCCTCCAGCACGGAGCTGGGCTGGTGCTTGACCCCTGCCCTGGGTTTTACACGCTGGCTCCCAGCCTGCTGCACTGGACAAGCCTCTGGTTCTTCTCAGCTTCTGCATCTGCCCTCACGCCTGGCCTGTCCCCACCGGGTCTGGCTGGAGAGGTGTCTGCAGCTGGATGTCCTGCCAAGGCTGGCTGGAGCAGAGCCCTGCTGGGATGGGCCGCCCTGGGCTGGGCCACAATCTGGGTCAGCCCTGGGGTTGGGGGCTGAGCACAGGCAAGACCTTGACCCCCTCTTCCCCTGCACTGGAGGCTGGGCATCCTGCTCCTCCTCAGAGAAGGACATATCGAGGTGCATCTAGTGCCAGACCTGCCCGGCCATGAGGGACACTGGGGACACAGAAGCCCTGCAGCTGCAGCAGTGAGCTCTCATGGAGGAGGTGGGAGTCCCTCCCCCATCTCCCACAGCATGGCCACCCAAGGATCACACTCCCCTTCGTCAGCGAGGAGGGAAGTGATGGCACCGTGTGCTGGGTACAGAAGATAACGGCTGGGGTTTTCCCCCCGGGCCCCCTTGCCCGGTCCCGGCA
>NW_010397175.1:26785-31423 GCF_000710305.1 Buceros rhinoceros silvestris
CGGCAGAGCTCTGCTTGCCCGAATGGCTCCAGCGGGGGAGCACGGCTTGGCTGGCACCTGGCAGGCTGGTGTGAGCTGCCCCGGCAGGCTTGTGGCATCCTAACGCCCTGTCTCTTCCTGGGAAGGGTCTCCCTCTGCCACTGCTGTGCTTCGTATCGCCTCTGCCAAAGAGGGGCTGCAATCCTGGTCACTCTGCCATACCTGCCACTCAGGCACCCAGCCGGAGCACCAGCCCGCTCGCTGCACGCTGGCCCCACGGGCTCTCAAGACAGGCTTTGAAGGATGCTTACACTATTAATGGGCATATTTTATCGCCTCTGCCAAAGAGGGGCTGCAATCCTGGTCACTCTCCCCCCCCTGCCACTCAGGCACCCAGCCGGAGCACCAGCCCGCTCGCTGCACGCTGGCCCCACGGGCTCTCAAGACAGGCTTTGAAGGATGCTTACACTATTAATGGGCATATTTATAACTGTTTATCTCTGTCGGTTGGGTGGAAAATTGCCAGATGTGTCGTTTGCCTTCATTACACAGACATCTCTCGTGTTATCCAGATCAGTGCTCTTAAGCAGTGTGTCGCTATGAGGAAAAGCTCCTTTCTTCTGCGTGGTGTTGATTTTTGTGGGATCTGCCCTAGAGAGTATGGAGAGCAACACCCTGGAGGCAAGTCTCCACACGGGGCAGAGCTCTGTCCTCTGCTGCTCTGGACATTGGTGTTGTGGAAGGAAAGGGAGTAGCAGAACTGAGAGCATCCTGCCTGGGGCTCCACAGCAGCCTCGGATGCCTGCAGCCTCAGACAGCCCTTGGGCTGGCTCGCCGGGGCCGCTGTGGGCTGGCCCCATGCTGCAGGGCCCAGCTGGCTGTGGGCAAATGCGCCAGGCACGGGGAGGATGTGTGGAGTGGATCCTGGTTCCAGGATTAATTACCCTGTGTGAGAGCCATGAGGTGCAAAGAGGCACAGTACCTCCGCACAGAAGCTTCGCTTCTGTGACTGATGCCTAGAGCCGATGCCATGTGCCACCCACCACCGCTTTGGAGGGACCAGGAACCCACCGGACGGGCCGTTCACCAGCGGTGGGAGTGGCAAAAGGCTCCGGGCTGGGCGGGGGTCCTGGAGAGCACAGACAGCCCGTGTGCAGGAGGGGCACCTCGGAGTCATGCAAATATCCCTTCCACACCGAACAAGGGAGAAAGATAAGCGTGGCTTAAATAGAAAGACATCTTCTCCAAATAAAATGTTTTTCCTCGTTTCCCATGATACAATGCAATTTCTTCACGGACAGATAGTCAGAGTCGAGTCCATTACACTCCACGCTTTTTGCCTCGAAACATAAATAGCTGCATATCATATAAGTGTTTGTTATGAGGAAATGTGTATGCTGGAAAAAGTTAGACATTAAATCATTATTTCATGCAGAAAGACATTGCTAAAGGGAGAGGATTACTTACTATATTAATTCTGTCCTTCAGCTACCCGCACATCTCTCTGCACATAATGACTTCAGTCACAAAATGTGTTGTTGAAACAGTCCTGGTTCCACTCCATTCCGATTTCCTTGGAGACTGCTCACACAGTGTGGCTTCCCTCCGTCCCCGTGCCCGGGCACAGCGCCAGGGGCAGCAGGGCAGCCCCCCGGGACAAAGCACAGGGGGGGCTGCAGGAGGAGATGCAGAGAGGGGAGGGGATCCAGCGGCTGCAGACCCTTTCCTTCCCTGCACAGCTGCTGGCAGACGGGGGATGCCCCCTGCACTCGGGGGGCTCCCTGGGGCTGGGGCGATGCCCCCCCGACCCATGAGCCATGAAGAAACCTCTGATCTGGCAGCCTCTGACCTTGCACGGGGTGCTTATGGACAAGTGTTCATCTCTACTGAGCCTTAGACTTTGCATTACCCTAGAAATTTCCAAAATGTCCCTGCTGGAGGTATACAGTAATAGCGAAGAGACCCGCAAATTATTTCTTCTGACTTCAACGTTTTTACCTGAAGTCAGTAGAGCTTCTTAAAAGGCATCAAGAATTTTCTAATTTTTTTTTTCCAGCAAATGCCTCATAGAGGGGTAGTTTCTGAGGTCAGCAAAACAAACAAACAAACAAAAACCCTGAGCAAAAGGCACCATGAAAGCTGGGGAGATGTGAGCATCAGCTTGTTCTGATGCTTCTGCCTGGAACAACTGGGACGTCGCAGCCTGTTGGCCCTGGGTACAAAAGCCACCACACATGCGGGGTCACAGGCACCTAGTGCTGTGCCAGGGAGGCAGTGGAACAGGGCAGAGGGCTGGAAAAACTAGTTTATTTGTGCTGACAGAGCTGTGACAGGTCATTGCAGGTTTGTAACCTGGCCAGCCAAATAATCCTCATGCTGCTTTTCTCCCAGGCTCAGGTGTCAGAGAGACCGTTTGATCCAGTATGCGCGAGCTGGTGGTTTCCTCTATCCGCCGATGTCGATGCAGAAAGCTCAGTGCAGCACACCGGGCAAAAGCAGCAGCAACAGGGTCTTATATCACCATCTAGTATGTCATCCTTATTCAAAGGGCTCTGTTTGAAACCTGGCATCGCATACACAAAACATGTTGCATCTTTGCTGGTACCTCTTCAATCTGGTTTGCAAGACATCCTGGAGGATGTGACCTTGGAAGGCAGGTGGAATATCGAACCTGCATAATAAGAGCATCTCCGCTTCGGTGGCAGCCTGTTGGGTACAGGGCAGTTAATAAATAATGAGGATGTCAAAGATAACAGCAGGCAAGTGGGAGCAGGTATCAGCTTTGCAGCCAGCTTCCTGACAGCCGCCTGGCAACGTCCGATCGAGAGGCGCTCGCTGCCATTCAGCCCCGTGCGGAGTGTCCACTGCCGGCACTGGGGCCCTCGTGGTGCTGGCACTGGGACGGCTGGCAGCACCATGTTGGCAGCACCCGCTCCTAAAGGCTGAGGGAGCAGGACAACGCCTCAGAGAGTGGCCAGGGTCTTCTGGGGATCAAATCCCTGGAGACAGTGAAAACGCCCAGCTACGGCACTGGAGAGCCCAAAGAGCAGCAGGTCGCCAGGAGGAGCGATGCTCGCCGGAGCGATCCTCGCTGGCCCGGCATGGAGGGCTGCACGAAGGGTGGAGACGCATGTGCGGAGCAGGGAAAGGAGACGCTGTGAGGGACAGTGGGATCAGCTAAAAGAGGGACTTGCTTCCTCGAGGCTTGTGGGAGAGGAGCATGTCAGCCCTGGCCCCAAACCGAGGTGCGGGCGCTGCCGGGGCAGCTCCGGGGGAGCACGGTCCCTGCTCACACAGCGGTTTGTTTCAACGGTTGAATTGTACCACGCCATGATTCGAGTACCAGAAATCTGACTATGTTTGAGGTGCAAGCGATCTCCTGATGACTTTTTTAAACATCTGGTAAGAGGGGACAGCTTTCCAAACAGCAAAACCTACACCAAAACGATCTTCATTGGAATAATAAGTATTCTGTCCTTGTTTGGTAAATACACCCAGTGTTAATGGTACTTAATGGTGCCTGTAATTGGTGTCTAAAGTTATTTAAAAGTAAATTTACTAGAAAATAATTAGCAATTTTATAGTTCACTACTTCCTAATTTTGTTGGTAAAAGTTATTCAGTGGGTTTTATCAGATGACACAATAGGAGTGTGCTGTGAAATAGCTTTTTTTCAAACTGGCAGGAAATTGTGCACACAAAATAAGATTAAAAAAAAAAATTCCCCCTAATTTCTTTGCCTGGCAGCTGGCCCTCTCCCTCCTTTTATTACGCACTGATTTATCCTCAATCAGCAGCAATGAAACTCCCCAGGCATTCCCCGGGGATTTGTTCTTTGTGACCTTGGGAGGGGCTCCCTGAGCCGTGAGGCCAGCGAGGAAAAGAGTCGCCACCGCAGGGACAAGACGTCCCCCACAGCAGGGACTCATCCTGCTGCCCCCCACCACAAGGACACATCCTGCTGTCCCCGGCTGAGGCAGCCCGGGGGCTGGTGGGCTGGTGGCTGGTCCCCGCCTGCAGAGGAACATGGGGGCTGTGCTCTCCGTGGGTCCCTGGCCCCGCGATGGACATCTCTGGGGATGCTGCCCAGCGGGCTGGATGCTCCCCCCTGCCTGGGACCCTTCAGGCTGGGTGCTGGCCCAGCTGGTCCTGGCCACAGTCCCGGTCCCGGTCCTGGGTGCAGCAGGGCTGGCTGGCGGTGGGTCACAACCAGCACCGTGCTGCTCGCAGGGCGTTGGTGCTGCTGGGGAGAAACGGAGCAGAGAAATGCAGCTGCTACAACGATTTATTGTGTGGTGCTGTGGGTTCAAGTGTTCAGTTCAGGATTTCCATATCGTTCAGGTACAGAGTGACACCGACAGACAGAGACGCGTTTGGGAGGAGGTGACAGCACAGCATGTAGTTCCAGAAAAAACTAACTCTCCATTTCCAGTCTCTGAACCATGAAGCACCAGCTTTTCCAGAACAATGAATCACCCAGTCTGTGTATAAAATTAAATATAATTTATGCTTTGCTAATTGAAATCAAATACAAAATTCAATTTCCTGTGTATTCTAATGCTGACATTTGAATAGTTTTAAAAAAAAAAGTTATTAACCTGACTCTCTCATGTGGCAGGCCACTCTCTGGCGATAGACAATAACTCCCCTGCATCAGCAC
>NW_010397175.1:31753-36415 GCF_000710305.1 Buceros rhinoceros silvestris
CGCCGGGCACACGGTGGCTCCTCCTGAGCTGGAGATGGCAGCCAATATAAAAAATAAACTTCTGAACATGGCATGGGAACGGGCATGGGAGTGAGGGGCAGGTGGGTGAGGCATGAGCAGGGCCAGCACTGCCTCCTGGGGCCAGGAGCCCTGTGATGGGGACCCTCCTTGGGCATCCCTCCCGCAGATCCCCACTCCAGGGCCCCATTCCAGCTGCAGGACTGAGCCCCAGGCACGACCGTGCCTCGTCCCGGTGCGGGATGGATGCTCCTGCCCAGCTCAGCCATGGCTTCCCTAACGGGGAACTTCCCTAACGCTGGGTTGTCATTCTCCAGCAAAAATGCGTTTTCAGATCTCCTGCCCCTCCAGCGAGGGGCACAATGAGAAGAGTGACAGTGGCCTGATGGCAGTCGGGGACAGAGCCTGCTCCCAGGAGAAGGTGCCCAGTTGGATGCAGGGCAGCACTCAGACCACACCAGGCCACAGCTGGGGTGAGCAGAGAGACCTGCTGGGTGGGGAGGGGTGTCCCAAGGGCTCTGCCAAGCTCAGGGAGACCTTGCTTGGAGAAAAACTGCTCCTGGTTAGGCTGTGGATGGGGGCTGAGAGAGTCCGAGCTTTGGCCGCGGAGGCGATGCTCAGGGCCATGCTGACAGCCATACCAGCTGCGGTCACATGTGGCCACCAGCCTGCCAGGCCCCGGCCACGCCATGAGCTGGGATGGCGTCTGCCAGGGGCAAGCCCCTCTGGCAGGAGCCAGGGCCACCACCTCCCCTGGCAGGGTCCGCTCAGCACCGTCAGAGCCCGCCCGCCACGGCGCTAGGGCTGCAGCACCCCATGGACAGGCAAAAACTACGGGACATCCCTGCGGTGGGGGGCCGGGCGCTGCGCCTCGACGAGCCCCTCGTCCACCAACCGAATCCATCGAGCAGCTTGTGCCAAATCGTGTGACAACAGTTTTCACTTCGGAGCTGCTCTGACATTTTAGTATTGTGTGAAACACTGCAAATTATTCCTGTGACGTACTTCCAGCTTCCATGGACCGATCTGGGGATTTGTGGGTCTGCGTTATGTCAGGAGCTGTTCTTAACATCTAATCAGGCTAACAGGAACTACCGTGACGTTAGCGGGGACCTGGGGGTGCCCCTCCATCATGGCCACAGGGAACATTTTCCAAATGGCTTCTGCTCTTTTTTCACCCAAGCGAAGGCACCAGCACCACTTCACGGCGTAACGAACCACACGGCAGGGCATGAACCCAGAGCAGGCTCAGCTCGTTACCCAGCACAGCGGCGACTCCGCCTGGTTAGCGGGACCAGCAGGGATTGCTGATCAAAGCTGAGTCTCACAGTGATCTCACGCCTTCCAACAGCCGGGGACCCGCCACTCGCAAGGGGACAGGGACTCGGGAGCACAGCCTGCCCTGGGAGCTGCAGTGAGGGGCAAACTCATTACAACAAAGCAAGCGTCCAGCAGCACTTGAGCGCCCTTAGAAGCCACCCATGCGAAAGGAACATTTCAGCAACAGCAGCTCTGCATTTTCCCTCCTGTCCCCTCTCCCTCGGTTCTTCTCTCAGTGCTGGGGATGGAAATGGTGCAGCCAAGTCCCAGTGCTGCTGGTCTGCTCTCCACTGGTTCCAGCACGCAGCTTTCACCCCACTGCTGGAGGAACCAGCTGGGATACGGGGTTATTCTACAGTTTCTACCAGGCTCTGCAGATGGGGCTGACCTGGTCATTTCCAGGAGAAAGCACACATTTTTTGTGCAGAGCAGTGCTCACCCTGGGAATTAACCGCTTGTTCTGTAATGCTGTAGCAAAGGTGCCGGCTGCTCCCCCATTCTGCAAACCCGGCTGCCCACAGCCAGCAGCAGAGATCTTGTTTTCAAGGTGCCAATGAAGGGCAGCACTGACGGTTAGCCAGCCCCGACCCTACGCGGGGGCTGTTCCCCACGCCTCTGCCTGGCTCCAAACCATGGCACAGGGCACAGCACTGCCTGGCAGGAGGAGCAGCGTGGGCGCACGGGGCTCCACGCCACGCCTTGGCAGCCTGGACGTGCAGCGAGGCCCCAGCACCCTCTGAGAGGGTGCTGGGGCCTCAGTACGGCTCCAGGAGGAGTGGGGTCCGGGGAAGGACCCGGTTCTGCCCTCATGAGCATCCCAGCAAAGCAGGAACGAGGCTCTTCCAGCAGTGGGGATACACCATCAGCCAGAGGAGAATCGGCCCGGGTGCTTTTTGTGGCACTTGGTAAGTACTAGTTTTAGTGCAACAAGTAATTGAAATGACTGGTGCAAATGAAGTTTCTGCACAGAGTTCCTTTGCAGCATAACTGGCTTTATTCCTCCCCCACACACATACCAGAGTGCAGCAACTGCACGCTTCCTGAATTCACCAGATCTGATGCTGCTGTTTGGGCAAAACTAGAAGCCAGGGCAGGAGAAATCAAACCTACGGGTTTGTTCTGGTGCTGCTGGGTTTTGTGAGCCACCCCTCCCGCTCAGCTGGCCGGGGCAGGAGGTGCTGGTCCTGCCTGCCTGGCTGCGAGGCGCATTCTGGCAGCGAAATGTCAACACGAAGCACCCCATCACCCCATGGAGCCCCACTTCCTCTGCCTCCTCCTCCTCCCAACCGGCCCCTGGGCCCCTCGGTGTAAAGCGGGGAGAGCCCAAGTGCAACCTGAGGTGATGTGGTGACAGGCCACTAAGGTTTCGGAGCCGGAATCATGGGGTGACTTGGGCTGCAACCCCCACAGTGCAAGAGTCTTGCACTCAGAGGCTGAGCCTCCAGCCCCAAGTGAGTTTTGGGTCTCTAATGGTGATTCACATCTCAAAAGACAGAGCTTTTTTCCTGATTTCGCGGTTCTACTTATCGCTTTCTTCCTGCTCCCACTGGAAATCTTGGCCCGTCATTTGGTAAAACATGACATTGAAGGGTTTGTAAAACTTCCGCAGTCTGTGGATGACATCCGGGTCTATTTGGGGGTGAGTTCGACCCTTGGACTTGCCCAAGCATCGGGGAGCACTGCTGTCCTCTGGCTTCTTTAGACAGGGGAACCCCTTGGTTTTATTAAAATAAAAGTGTTTCTCTGCCACAATCCTCTTAAGGCCTAGGAAATCCTGGACCTTGGCCATCTCCCCGGCCGGGTCAGTGATGAGCCTCTCGCCACTGACAAAAAGGATTTGGGAGAGGGGGAAGTACTGGAGCCAGTTCTCCAGGTGCAAGGCGTAGATCCCGATGCGGATCGCACTCCAGGAGGCATCGATCAGTCCCAGGGTCCGGTTCTTGAAGGCCAGCACCTCAAAGGTGGGGATCTCCGGCTTCTTGGAGAGTGTTTGCGTGTAGTCTGAGATGGCCCGAGTGACCGGGTTCCTCACCACCACGATCAGCTTCGTGTCCTTGGCCATGGAGTGAATGCGCCTGGGGGCCTCGTTGGTCACAAAGTAGCTGGGGGTCTTCTCCATGGTGATCTGCCCCTCCAGTGTCTTGGGCATCACGTTCCTGCGCAGAAGCAGAGGAGGGGTGGTTAGCAAGGGGCCGGCACAGGCAGACACTTCAGTGTCCCTGCTGCCCCAAGCAGGTGTTGGTGGGACGTTTGGGAGAAGGGATGCTGCCACACCGGCAGGCCCCAGGGACCAAAGCACTTTGGGCTTTGCTGCTTCTCAGACCCTGGACACGGTGGGAGCTTGAAGCGTTCAGTCAGCCTCGGTTACACATTATACAGTCAAATCGCCATCGGCACAAAACGCGACCAAAGCACTGTGGGCTTTGCTGCTTCTCAGACCCTGGACACGGTGGGCGCTTGAAGCGTTCAGTCAGCCTCGGTTACACATTATACAGTCAATTCGCCATAGGCATATGTAGACAAAAGTTAATTGACAATAAACCTGCACAATACCTGTCTGTTCAGCAAGCCATCTGCTTCCATTTGCTCAATTAAGCCTATTCACTTCAGAGCCTTGTACCGGAGTGGTGCCGTTTGGATTACACGAGACCTTTTTGTTATGATGACATGCTTTTAAATGTCTCAGATTATACAGTCAATTCGCCATAGGCATATGTAGACAAAAGTTAATTGACAATAAACCTGCACAATACCTGTCTGTTCAGCAAGCCATCTGCTTCCATTTGCTCAATTAAGCCTATTCACTTCAGAGCCTTGTACCGGAGTGGTGCCGTTTGGATTACACGAGACCTTTTTGTTATGATGACATGCTTTTAAATGTCTCAGCTAATAAAACTTAATACAGAATAAGATCCCTTGCTTCTAGTACAATAATTAAATTTATTTACTATCTTGTGTGTGAGAAAGAATGACTTTTCTTTTATCTCTAATTCACATGCTCTGTCAATAATTAATCGCTGCTGGGTTTTGAGCTTCCTGTGCAAGCACTTTTATTAGCCAAAAGGAATTTGCCTACTGGATAAATTAGCATGTAGCAAGAGTTTCCTGGATAGCGTATTACCATATTGTAAAACGAGACTGCAGCGCGATAGCATTTGTATCTAAGAAACTGAAGAGGTAAATGCTTGTCCCAGCTGCCCCCAGTTACGATTATCATAGAGAGCTGGGAGGTATTTAACGATGTCCCTTGCAAGAGCACTTGGCTGCGCTCACACCTCCTCAGCCGCTGGGTGCTGTCGAGGCTGGGGGGCAGCGCCACGAGCA
>NW_010397175.1:36485-36970 GCF_000710305.1 Buceros rhinoceros silvestris
GGGTCTGGCGAGTCTGGGGGGCAGCGCCACGAGCAGCACCCCCCCAGCTGGCCAGCCACCACCCTGCCAGGCTCCACCGGGCACCCGCAATGCCCCAGTGGGAAACCGGCGGGGTCCTGAAGAGGCGAAACCCCCCAGCTCCCTCCTGCACAGGCGCCGAGCAGTGCCGCCCTGCCCAGGAAGCCCCTGTGGCACCGGCTGGGTCTCCTGCAGCAGACACAGAGGGTGGTGATGCTCAGGGTCCGGCAGGATCATCCCTTCACAGTGCAACTATTTTGAGTACAAACATATGGTGAGGAAACTGTGCGAATTGGCTGCAAACGGTTCTGTCAGAGCACCTGGGGCACCGGCGACTGCGGTGATGCTGACGTCAAACCGCCCAGCCCCGGGAAAGAGCCAATTCAGGAATTACGCAGCTGAAGTCGCGAGCAGAAGCGGCTGTCAGGCAGGGGCCAGCGAGATCCGCCTGGCAGGCGCCCCCGGGT
>NW_010397175.1:37085-42972 GCF_000710305.1 Buceros rhinoceros silvestris
TTTGTGACTGCTCAATGCACCGGCTTGCTTCAAACCTCCCCACAATTTGTCCTTACTGCCGGTGTAATCCACCCACCCAGCAGGGACGGTTTGCCAAGAGCTGCTGGAGGAGGCGCCGCTTCTCTCAAGGCAAGAGCGAAGGCGGGTTTGTGCTGCCCCGGGGCTGCTCAAGCCTTCAGCACTCGGGGGTGAAGAGGCCGGTGGGGTCCCCTGGTTCAGCCTCTCCTGCAGTCAGTATCTTTCCTGGGCTGTCTTAAATACCGCTCAACACACTCGTAAAGGAAATGGTAACATTTCTGCGGGGAAATGAGGTCTCGGTCTCGCTGTGGCAGAGCAGTGGGAGGAAGGAGGGGAGCTGGGGGGCTGAACAGGAGGAGGGCTGGGGTCTGCAGGGGGCTCAGCACTGCTCTGTGCAGCCGCTCTCACAAGCGGGGTGCTAATCACCTGCGGCTGAGGAGGGGGAGCATGGGCTAGCACTGGAAACACTTTGGCAGCGGTTGGAGGCGGTTTCCAGCCCTGCCAGGACGAGCACTGCACACAGATTGAGCCACAAACCCTGTCCCGAGGAGCTTCCAGAAGAGGACTGGGAGCCTGCGAGGAGCAGCAGTGGCCAGACCATGCAGGAGCCAGCGGCTGTGGCTGTCCCTGGGGCTGCGTGATCAGCCTCAGAGAACGCATGAAGGAGTGAGGCGAAGAACTGAGAGCAGGGAATAGAAGCACTTCCAATCCAGTGACTTCGCCCAAGGCGCTCCCAGAACAGGTTTCTATCGAACCATTAATTACCAAAATCAATGTGTTACTCTTCTGATCCTTGTTCCACAAAACAGTTATTTTACCATCAGGTATAGCAGTAATTTGTATGCATCTCCTGTTTAAGGGGGTCTATCCCGAGCTCTCTGCAGACCACGTTTTACCCAAAGCACCCCCAGAGCCCGGAGCTGCCAGCCCCGGGGACACAGGGACCACGCCTGGGAGTGCCCCTGCCAGGTCGCCTGTCTCAGACACCGGTCAGCAGTAGGACACCCAAGAAGGACCAAGAATCCCACAGAGGCTGTGGGATTACTCTGACCATGGTTCTTTCCTCCTGATTCCGGTCGCCAAAGATTTAATTAAGTCCTGAAGCAGGAAGCTTTAACATCGCCTCCCAATCTCTGTAGCTAATGGCAGCTCTAGGTATGGTTAACATCCAGGTGTCCAGTCCTGTGCCTTGCTGAAGTTTGTGCTCAAAGACATCAAGCAGCAGCAGGGTCCTCAGACTCATCCCTCAGTGCTCGGGCAGCATTTCTCCTTCGTGCTGGCTCTGATCCGCTGCTGTCCTGCTCCCCAAGGGTGGGAGAACAGAGCTCTCCACCTTCTCCCTTCATCCCAACCTCCATTTCACACCATGGTAAAGCTTGGAAGGGCTGGACCAGCTCCAGTGCTCCTTTTGGCAGCTCTCCACAGGAATACTGAAGATCTCGGTCCATGGCAGGCTCTCCCGAAGCATCCCTCCCAGGCCAGGGGTGTGTTTGATCCTGAGCTGATTAATGGGGGGAAGCTCTGGGGAGGCTGATCTGGAGCTGTCGTTACTGGTCCTGCAGGTAGCTTGGATCAGCACTTTGAGACAAGTGGGTCAAGCAGGACCAACGGGATTGAAGTGAACCCCTGGCATGCGGCACCACTGGGAAGAGGAAGAGGCAGCTCTGATTTTGGGGTGAAGAGGGCATCAGCTGAGACGGCATCAGCCTGAGCAGCAGTGGCAGAGTGTAAAAGTCCTTCCACCTTGCAAATGGTGCTGGACTGACAGGCAAGCACCAAACACCAGGACCCCATTGTGTTCCGTTCCCCTGACACCAGCCCAGCAGCCCTGCACACGGCTCTGTGCTGTCTCAGGTGGGATCAGCTGTTTTCCTGGGCAATTGTCTGAGCAGGAGGAGGGACCGGCATGGGCAGAACCGGTTGGTGAAAGCTCCTCTGAGCCGGACACCCTGGCGGGATGCAGAAGGCTGTCAGGTGTTGAAACGTGGCGATTATGAGATGCTAAAAGCTCTGCTGGACCATGAGAGACGGATGCTCAGACAGCAGGGCTCGAGGGAACCACTGCTGTCATCTGCTCTGCCCGCAGCATGGCATGGGCAGACCCGCCCTGGCCTCCTCCAGCACAGCTGAGAAGCTCTGGGAAGCAGGGCTGGGGGTGCCAGGCAGCCGCAGGAGCTCCCCGGGTGGCAAACAGCACTCGCTGCTGCTCAGCACCTCGGCTGCACCATGAACTGGTCTGGCCAGGGCCACTGGCTCACTGGTTTTCTGTAGCACATCCCTGTGCCTGGGGTCCCTCCCCATGGAGAGGACACTGCTCTGCACAGAAGTGCCCGTGGACTCCCAAAGCTCAGAGCAAACGGGGGCTGGCTGGGTCCCTGCCCCTTGTGCCCGTGTCCTGGCCACGCAGTCGGACTGCAGGGGGTTATTGATGGTGTCTCTTCTGCTCCTGCTCACCCCGACCTGCATCTCCCTGGCACCATGAGCCGCCTGAGCCCCAGGACAGTGGGGCAGGGACCCAGCATCTGCACGAGGCTTCGTTTGCTCTGTACTGCTGGGTGTGACTGCGATGTGCAGCAGTTTAGATGCCAGTGCTTTAAAAGAGGTGAAAATCAAGCAGAGTTCAGAGGAAGAACTGCTGCTCCCCTTCACCCACGCTGCCACTCCAGCCCGTCCCGCTGCGGCAGGGCCTGGACACAGCCTGGAGCGGGGTCCCCTCACCTGGCACTGCTGTGGCCATAGCCCCTTCACAGGCAGTTTTGGTCCCTTCTGCTCTAGGGTCAGGGCAAGACAATTGTCTTGCCTTAATATTACACATACTTAGCTGTTCCTGTAAATTATGGTCTCAATAAGCTGTTCCAAACCAACCCCGACCCGCCAAGCCTTCTCTCTGTGGTGGGGATGCTGCTGACACCACTCTGGAAGCCAGTTGTAGTGGCTGACGCTTGAGCATAAAACAAACACACCGGGGGGTTATAAAAGGAGCATGAACAAACTATTAATTACAACGGCCCCTTCAGATGATGTTACCACAATAAACAGGAGGCCAGAAATTGCAGAGTTAATAATCTGAAAGTGCTGCCACGTTTCAGGGCTGTGTTTAGCACCACACGCGGTAGTGACGAATGGGTAACAGGACGGCGCCGAGGAGAGCCGGCAGGGACACGGCAGTCGGGGGCAAGGGGAGGAAGAGCAGGGTCACCCTTCGCTGTGCGTTTTCAGGGTAACTCTGGCAGCTGCAGCGTGTCCTCAAGACACCGCGGGCTCTGCAGAGCCGAAGCACCTATCACCAGGGGCTCGCCTGGGCTCTGGGTGCCTCTCTCCCACTCACTGCCAGTGCCGGGAGGCCCCCACAGCCCCACCAGCAGCTCCCGCTCAGGCAGGGGACTCGCTGGCCTTGCTCTGTGCCTGCGACCGTCCCCCAGCTTCGTGGCTCGGGGCACAGGCTGAGCCCTCCTCGGGAAAGTGTGCCGCAGTGACTGTGCCTAACCGCTGGTTGCAGACAAGCTCTTTGCTTTCAAAGGGTACATTTTATAAATTTGAGAATTTGCATGTTGCCAAAATCCCCTTGTGGGTTATTTAAATCCAGATTATCTTGTTTATTCCTTCAGTCACAGCTGTCATTTATCTCTGTGTAGGCAGCTTGCTCACCATGCTGCAGGTTTCCTGCAATCCCACTCAAAGGGAGTCTTTGTTAACGGTATTTTCATACTCTATAAAAGAGAAAAGAGTTCAAAGCAACTCCCAGGGCTCGGAGCACCCCAGAGAAGGGCAGGGTTTGCACCGCGGCCATCCAAAAGGAGCAAGGGCTGGGTGCTGCAGGTGCCACCTGCCCTGGAGCTCATCCCTGCTGCTCCTCAGGGTGCAGCAAACATCTGCTTTTGTCTTCCAAAAAGACAAACATGAAGTCATTTTCCTTTTTATTATTAACAGATTCCAGTATAATTGCTTGAGCTGTCAACTGTGACCTGCCAGTAATTCAGCAGGCGTGGGACTTGCAAGGGGAGAGCGGCATTGCAACGACACTGCAATACACATTAAAAACAGAACCTATTTGCTGTAAGCCCCCAAGTCAAATCTCTTGTTGAATTTGCTCAAACATAAATTTACAGCTGAATTTACATAGGTTTAATGTTTTATAATCTTTTTGGTCTGTGAATCTATATTCAAGACTGAGTGCATTAGCTTAGAAATATTGTGCTTAACGCTGAAAATAATTTTAATCTCTACAAAGTCCAATCCTTTGCACATCACTAAACCTCAGAATCCAATCCCTTCTAATAAGAGACAAAACTCGCATCTGTTGCCTAATAGATTCACACTGCTCTAATTCAAACGGCTTTCACATGTCTGTTAAAAAACATTAAAAGCAAATTGTAAAGCACTTTCAGAAAAGCGGGTGCCAGATCAGACCAGGGCTAAAGCAAAACAAATCTCGCCCAGGAGACTCACTGGAAGAGTTTAATGGTTTGGAAGCTGATGGCTGTGGGTGAAGGGGGTGAACCACCCTTCTCTGTGACCCAAGTTCTGCTCTTGCAGGATTTAAGGCCCCAAATGAAGGGATGCCAGAACCATCCTCTCCAGGATCAGCAGCTTTTCCTTCTCACAGCATCTGCAAGGCACTCTCATGAGTGGCAGTTTGAAACTGCAAGGACAGTTCCCTGTTCCATGCCAGCCACATCCCTGCAGAGCCTCTCCCCAGGGTCTCCCAGGCTGGGCAGGACTCAGGAGTCCAGGTCACGACAGCCGGAGCTGGGCAGTCCTGGTCCCCACTGCAGCCAGGGGAACCGGAGGAGCCCAGGCGTGGGAGCATCTCGGGCCACCTGTGCCTCCGCTGCTGGGTGCTCCCTCCAGGGCACCCAGGCTGGTCCCTCCACAGCGGTGCCAGCCAGGATGGAGCCTGGCCGGGTTGCCATACCAACGCAGGTGTGAACGCATGTTGAATAACCCGGCTACGCTGATCAGAGAACGGCAGCATCGAGTTGCTACGGTAACCAAAACGCCAAACTGGAAATTGTGCCCATAGCAAAGTTACCCAAGAGGAGGCAAGCGCGCACAGCAGGCAACGGGCCCGAGCCTGGGCACGGGCTGCTGGGCACCCCCAGCTGGCAGCTGTCCCCCCCACAGCCCCTACCCAGCGCACCACTGAGCCTCGCTGGGACCTCCATCCCATGGGCCACGGCTGCCCTGCTCCCTCCTTTCCTCTCCTGCTCCTCTGCTTCCCTCGCAGACACGGCCAGAGGCATCTGTGCCCCGTTGCCACAAGCCCCTAAGGACGGGGCTCCCCTGCAGGGAGCCTGGGCTCGCTGGGCAATACCTGGAGGAGGGATGCTGCCCACGAGCATCATTTGAGCCACTCTCCCAGACGCTGAGGAAAATGCCTTTGGAGTACAGTCTCTGTGAGCCTTGCCGCGCTGGACAATCCCTGGAGGAGGGATGCTGCCCACGAGCATCATTTGAGCCACTCTCCCAGACGCTGAGGAAAATGCCTTTGGAGTACAGTCTATCTCTAATGTGATTTTTCACCTTCTCGCCCAGAGTAGAGTCCAACAATCGCAATGAAAGGGATTCTGTGTCTCCACAAAATGCAAAATCTTTAACGGCTCATTGGCATGTGCTTAAGTTGGCCTGGATCAGAAGTTACTCCTGAGAGCCCGCTATTGATTCTGCCAGGGATTCAGAGGTTTTATAGGCATCGCTCGGGATCTCTTTAGTACTTGTACCTTCTTAATGGCTCTCATTGCCGATAGAACTGAAAACATCCCCTTGCGCACTGGGAAGCGGCTGGATCCCTGCCAGGAGATGGTGCCACGGGAGCGTGGCTGCTGTCCCACACAGCCGCGAAGCCTCCCCGGCAGCCTGGGGCCGAAAG
>NW_010397175.1:43000-55082 GCF_000710305.1 Buceros rhinoceros silvestris
CGGGAGCGTGGCTGCTGTCCACGCCAGCCGAGAAGCCTCCCGGGCAGCCTGGGGCAGAGAGCCCGCCGCTGTCCCACCAATGCCCTTTAGGTCTGGGAGACACCGGGGCCAGTGAAAGCGGTGGGTGAACCACTCCCAGGAATGCTCCTCTCCTCCTACCACTATGCAACAAAATCAGTGGGCAGCTGGCAGAGTAGCAGACAAAAATATAAATATGCTCTGATTTCAGTGGGACCATCTGGCTCACGCATGATAGGCGGGTAAGAATGCTATAATCATGGAGCAGAGAACTAAGCTGATCCATTAAAGTCTTTCAGCAGAAGCAACTATGGAACCTGTATTAATCCAGCAATGCTTTGTGAACAGACATCACAAGGTTAGAACCATTCAGTTGCAATTAAAAATAACCCTCGCCGTTCAGGCTGGCTTGGATAGCTATTACAGCACTGAGTTCCCCAAAGGCTCTCATGTATATAGATTGTTGATGCTCACACAATGCAATCTGAAATTATGATCTTAATGCTAAATCTTGCTTTCTTCTGTTCTTCCTTCAAGTGGATCTCCTGTGGGATACGGCTGTTGCCTTGTGCCGAAATCCCTCATCTCTGACAGCACAGTTCTCGCACAAATTGGACGGTCTCAGATTAGAGAGTGCTGCTGCCATTCCACTGCCTCCCTAACAAGGGCTGCCTGTAACCCCCCGTTCCTTGGCAGGGGTGACAGCGAATGCAGGAGGTGTGTGAACGCCTGAGCTGCCTGGCTGGCCCAGCGGCTCACCCAGAGTCAGCCCCCAGAGCTCCGCACAGCCCCGGTGTGGCTGGAAGCACTCGGCACATCTGTGCCAGCCCTACACCATCGCAGGTGGCCCCCGGCACCACTTGGCTTTGACTGCGCAAAGTGATCTCAGTCCTGTGGATGGAGATGTGTGTTCAGTGTGATGTTGTTTGACCAGGGATAAATTTGGCCCGATCTCCCCAATTTTAGTGTAAGATTTATTGTTGATCACCACTCAGCCACGAAACAGGTTGTGAAAAAGGCTGGAAACGCCTCTGTCTAACCCCACTGCAGTCAAAAGCATTTTGACTAACCCTCGCTACCATTCTCTACAGAAGCGCTGTGATGCTGTTCGCTGGTAACATCTCGGTGTCGTCTACCAGATTTAATTACTGAATTAATCAGTTACAGCAAAGCAGCACCAGTCTGAGCGCCCAGCCTCTCGCACGTGTGCTGGAGCAGGGACTCACTGGCAGAGGCAGTGGCGAGTCCTGCCTCCTCTGAATGAGAATGTTCACGTAAAGACTGTTCATAGTCCGGGCTCCCCTTCAATGTACGAGTCCCTCAAGTGCCAGCTCATTCTTTTTCCGTTGTCATAGAAGGGAAAAGATCTGGACATCCAGGGTGTGGTGTAAATCCTAGGACTGAGAAAACTAGCAGCCAAACCAGAAAGGAGCATGCCCACACTGAGGAGACTGTGTAAGCACAGCAAAATCCACGCTTGAGAGAGGCTTGGTCCTGCAGGAGGGGTTTGGGCTGTGTGGGGAGCAAACAGCCACTATTCAATGAACAAAAACTAGCTCTGAAAAACTTGAGGGACTCAATACCTGTGTCTCAGTCACCAGCAGCTTGCCCTGCAAAGTGGGCTCTCCAAAGAATGGAGGTGCTCCTGATTCTCCCCGTCCCCTGCCCATTCAGAAGATGTGGTCAAGCCAAGGGTGTCCCCTGCACCTCCAGGCCCTGGGGACATGTGCCAACGCTCAGTACGGGGCTGACTGTGGAAAACAGCAGAGCAGGAGGGGAGCGGCGGGGGGGAGCACCTTCCCTTCAGCTGCCTGGAAAGTACCGATACAGCTGCAGCGGGATGAAAACCCACCAGAGAGGAAAAAAATCCCTGATTTACAAGCGATCAAACCTCACTGCCAGTCCTTGAGATCAGCCAAACCTACTGGGCGCTGCAGAGCTGTCGCCGTTTGCAGGAGCAGCCCCGGACGGGGTCAACGCCTGGGGCTGGGCAGAGGTGCGGGCATCCCCCTGCCTACCCCTGGCACACCAGTGCCTGAGCAGAGGTCAGCCAAGGAGTGCCCAAGTGTGCACGAGAACCCCAGGCTGTCCCAGCATGCTGCTCAATGTCAGGCAAGCTGCAGGACCACAGTCCACGCACCAGCCCCAGCGCGCCCACAGATAAAACTGGCAGGAACAACATGAAATGCAGGCAGCTGTGTCGGCCTGTACCTGCAGGACAGAAATCCTCTCGGGAGCACTAGAGCCAGTGCACCTTGCCAGCCGCCGGCTATTGCCCTTCCCTCCTTGCTTGGGAGATCTACCCCCAAGGCAGGACCTCACCAGGGACACGCAGCGGGATGAGCCCTAGCACAGCCAGCCGTGTCCTCCTGCCTGGCACTGCCCAGGCACCTGGGCAGAAGTGTTTCCATCAGCTGTGCCTTGCTGACTGCTAAGTAATGTCCATGGAAGTGTCAACACCGAGTAATACATGCTATTGACAGTGCAGGCTATGGTTCCTGGAAAAGCCAGTTTCACATGGAAAAGACACAGCTGAGGAAGAGAAGCGGCACACCAATGCACTCCAGATACTGTTTGGACTCAACTAAGCAGTTCAAGCCATTCCCGTTTCCCAAAGATGGGCCCTTCTTGAGAAGGAAGGCCATAAAAATAGAATATTAAAATGTAGTGGTATGGAGCTATACATTGTGAGGAGTATCTTTTCATCTTCTGGAAAATTTACTTCTATCAGGAAAAAAAAAAACCCTGACAATAACGGTTGCCTAAGCGAAAGCACCGCTATTGTATCATGCTAAAAGCTTTTCAGGGAAAAACAGTAAATAAATTCCACTCTTCAGATGTATCTGGATGTTATCCTAACCCAGTGCCAGAGTAATAGGTGAGCATCAACAGCTAAAAGGCTGGGAATTGTTACAGAGGTACAACAGAGGAGTGATAGCTGCAGAACAGGTTGAATAATAAAAATAATTGTACACATCGTGCTGCTGAGCTCTCGCACCGCCGGCAGCCAGGGGAAGGAGAAGAACTCGCACCCCACCGCACAGACAGCTTTGTTCAGCACAGAACCACCAGCGAAGGCAGCCAGGAGAACAGCCCTTCCACCTCTTCAAGCCTGGGCAACTGCTTGCTCGATTTCTAGCAGTAGACAAGACAGGCAGCAGCTGAACGCAGGGGCAGGTGGGAGGAGAAGGGGTTTCAGGAGGACAGGCTCCTGCCAGGGTGCGACAGGCTCAGGGGACAGTGGATGCCAAGGTAGCAAAGCCCCAAATCCCTCCACACAGACATTAGGTGGCCAGATCTTCCAGGCTGCCTTCACCTCTCACCTGTGCAAAACAGGGTCCCACTCTTTAACCCAGGGTGCAGCAGGGGTCGCACCCAGCCCCTGCCCTGGGCACAGCCTTGCTGCCCTCCCTCGCCATTACGGGCAGCGATGGACACCACGGCCCCGGCCACCTCTGCCCACTTGGCCCCAGTCCTTGGAGCACCCTCGAGGCATCGATGGGTGACACCACGCTGTCCTGCTCCCACAAGCCCCATGGTGGCCAAGACCTCCCCAAAGTGACCCCCAAGGACTGCACCGCTCCGAGACTCCTGCGCTCCCACCCAGGAGCTGCTCCCTGCCCCAGGAACAGCCAGGCTGCTGTCGAGGGCACAACTACTCATCACTTGCTTCTGTCGATTATTTTGGGGTTTAAGTTCATTTATTATGTATGCAAATATGGTAATACACGGGATCTGAATGTCTTTTAGGCATACAATATCCTTATTATTCAAAACTTCTTTCCCCTCCATAATTGAACGGTTTACCTTATTATTACTTTATGTTAATGACCCAGCATTTCCATTTTTCTATAGGATGCTTAATTGTAAGCAAAGCGCAATCAGAATCAGAGATGCCATCTGTAACTGACAGCATCACAACAACAGCCAGCGTCGCAGGAACGGCGTACCGCAATAAAGGGCCAGGGGAGAGAGCCACCTCTGGAAACAGCCCGGAGCTGTTCTGGGCTGGGACAGAGCCCCGACCACCCAGCATCCTCTCCCCAAGCAGTGACAGTTGGGGCATTAACACAGATCGAGTGCTATTTATATCAGTTTGTACATTTAATCAGGTTTTTTTTGCAGTTTTCAGCGAGATGTGAACTATATCCCTGTCCAAGGCATTTGGTTCAAATCAGCTGAGACAGAGAATAATCAAGATTTATGATTCTCATTCTGACTCGGATCACACAGTCAGTGCAATCGGTACAGCCGAGCTTCCTCTCTGAGCCCGAGTGACATCCCTTCGCTCTCCCTTGCAGACGTGATTTAACGTCCATCTCGGGAACTGTCAGAACGCTGCTGCAGCTCCAGATAACGGTGACTCTAGGCCTCCCCCCCCGGTTCCCTCCTGGCCGATGGCACTGGAGGGGCACCGTGACCCAGTTAGGGGTTGTTTGGCAGAAATCAATAAAATAGCACTTAGCAAAATAGGAGGGATTTCATCTTGTTCTGCCTCTCCATACAGCTCAGAGCAGCCAGGAGTAGCATGTGGTGCGTCTGACCTTCCTCACACAGAACATCCTTGCTGGGGGAATGACATCGCAGGTGCACGTGCCACCCACGCCTGTAAGGCGTACCTGCCCCGCTGCAAGGGGAAAGGCTGGGGGAACACAGCGAGCATTGTCTCTGCGGCAGGGAAGGACCCAGGAATGGCTCAGGGGGCAGCTTCCAGCAGCAGAAAGGATTGTCAGTGCTTCCAGCTGACAGCTCTGTTTCTGGGGGCTCAGCACTGGTCCAGGGAGCCAGTGCTGTGCTCTGCAAGACCTCAGCTGGGAGGGGAATGCTTAGATAAAGATTAAGTGATCCAAAAGCCACTCGGTTACAGAAGAGCCAGGTGATGGGAACACGGCAGCGGCCAGGCTGTTCCCAAGCTGTCCTGGAGGCAGCCGTGCCATGTGTGGGCTGGCTGTGGCATGCTGCCACTGGCACCAGCTGCCGGGATGCTCCAGCAGGCTCTTCCCCAGACATCTGCTCCCATCAGCGCGAGGCGGACACAAGCCCAGGCCAAGCGGCTCAGCGATGGCTGCAGCGGAAGATTCTGGCACAGCACATGCTTTTGTGCCCGGGAGACTTCATGGGCCACGTTCATGCTGCCTGGCAGACTTGGGCAGGATCCCTCCATGAGCAGCACAGCCCAAGCAGCCCACAAACCCCATCTCCCACATCTGCTTCATGAAAACAAAGCGCTGTGACCCTGGCAGCGCCAGGGTCCAATACACGGGGAGATGGGAGCTCTGTCTTGATTGCGGCAGGCGCTGAGCTGGGAAGGGGGACGCGGGCTCATCGTCCCTGACACACGCTCTTGAAAGGCAGGCAGAGCAATAGGCCACCCATGAGGGAAAACAAACGCTGTTTGCTTGCAATGCTGAGGTCTCCACATAGTGACTTTGTTAGTTTTGGTTTTGTCAGGGTTTGTTTAGCCCCCTTTTCCCTGTACGCACACCACGTGCAGCACAACTCAGATTTAGCCAGGACTGTTAAAATCACACATGCTGTAGAACGTTCAAGTAAGTGAAAAAGCAGACTGATGCCACTCCAGTCAATAGAGTAAACAGTTCCTGGTTTGGATAAACAGAATTACCAGTGCTGAAGAGCCCTGGGCAGCACCGCACACTGATTAGTGTAAATGCTAAACACAAACCAATTAACACTCTCTAAGTCTGCTTATCTCATGTCACTTAGTGCTAAAATAAAGCCTAACACTAAATACACATATTGATTTACCCATTAAATCTAGCATTGCTCAAAATAGCTCATTATATTACTGAGAAACAAATAAAGTCACCTTAATTTTCAGAACCAGCTGTATTACAAACAATGACTTAATTGCTCCATCCAGCACCAGAAAGTTACTGAGAACAGACCAAAACTACTCAGCCTAAAAACTAAACCTAGCAGGACCAGGTGGAGGTGGCAAGAGGACATCCCTGTGTCACCTCAGGCAGCTTCACTGCGGAAGCCCTCGGCACACTGGCCTGGTGCTGTGCCCTCAGCTATCAGAGCCAGGTCATAACCACCACCACCACTTAGAAGACGACTGCTCTGCTGGAACCAGCCGCAGGCATCAGGGAGCTTCTCTGAGGAAGAAGGCAAGACTTACCACACGGTCCTGACAGTCCTTCCTGGAGCACAACCAACACCAACAAAATGCCAATCTCAGTCCTCAAAGAACCAAAGGTGCTTGCAGCTTGCTTTGGAGTTTATATGCCTGTTAATTTAGAAACTATTGGGAGCTGGTGTCTGGGACGCTGCTGATGGGAAGAGCCCGGCTGGGGTACCCTGCCCTAACGAGCACGGGGAGGCGGGGATGGGCAGGCAGTGTGTGCTGTTTACATTCCTAATTGCAGGAGCTAATTCTTCGGTCTGGCCAGGTGTCCCTTCTGCAGACAAGGTTAATGGGATGTGAGAGGCCACAGCTGCCACGGCACCAAGTGAGGAGGACAGGCAAGGGACAGCAGCATTAATCAGCCAGCAGCAATGCAAAAATGGTTATCTCAAGCTGTTTGGAGGCACGGATTAAAAATAAATCTCCCTGAGTTTAATATTCTGCCAGTCAGCTCCTTTTTGTAGGTGGAATCTATTAAAAAATTATCTTTCTGCTAAAATGCTAAAGTATTTTTGACATTTAACAGCTTGCTTCAAGCAAAAAAGTGCAATAAATACACGGGAGAGCTAATTTTCTCCAGGCCACCCAACATCCAGCCCGTCGAGAACAAGCAATGCAGCGCCAGCTCACTGATGGCTCCGGCCGAGCCCAGCACCTCCTGGGCCACAGCACATCTGCTGCAGTGTGCCCCGTTGACCCAGGGTGACTGGGAATTTCCTTGTGTGAGCCAGCAGCAGAACAAAACCAGCTCCAAAACCGAACGTTCAGGCCCAAGGGTACCGGGGGGCAGGGGGGACATGTGCTGCAATCTGGTCTCACTGAAGTCTGCGCTTCGAGGTGCTTAGTTTGCCGCGAGACGCAGAAGGAACTGCTTGGCGATGGAGGCTTCTCAATAAAAATTAATGCTTTAACAAGAAGCCAAATAGCTACAGCTAATGTACTTCTGAATGAGATCTAAATTTTATTCATAAGCATCAGTGTCAGGACTAAAATAACAGTTTTATGGACACTGTGAGCATAAACAGCTCCGCTGATTCAAAAACAGAAACTGCACTTCTGAATGAATCAACTCGTTCATTTGGAACAAAAGCATCATTTTAAACACACGCCTCAAATAAAAGAGAAAGCCAGAGACCATATTCTTCTTGTGAGCCTGCTTCCAAGAAACACACTGCAGAGGAGAAGGGAGACCGGCTCCTGGCGAGGGGATGGCGGCTGGGAAAGTGCCAGGGAAGAGGAGTAGAGATCACTCCGAAGCTGGCTGGGATGTAGCTGAAGGTGGGGTGGGATGGCGTTCCCACCTCCTGAATCCTCCAGTGTGGAGAAGAACCCCGGATGGGAACGACGAGTGCTGTGGTGCTGTGGAAACCTCCCTGAGCTGCAGCATTTGGGACCTGCTGGCTCTGGTGCCTGGTGAAATGGCCTTCATTTATTTGGGATGGATTGCACCATGTTTAGATACTTGTCCGGACTCCTGAGTTCCAGGTATTAGGAAATCAGAAGAAAAGAAATGAAAGAAAAGAAAATCTCAGGCCTGGGGACATCACTCGCCAATGTGTGGGAGGATGCAGAGAGCTTCTGAATGTCCTTCCACAGGGGTCTGTGTGGGTGCAAAAGCATCTCCATGGATGGCTGTACCCCATGCAGCAATGTATGGTATGGCAGCGACGACACTACATTTGTGTCTCTGGAGAAAAATAATACAAAGGAGATGGCTTGCTTCTCACGCTGTTTCCAGCCTTTGGCGGTCCCTGGTCTTTATGCTCTACCTCTGCCTGTGCTGTTTTCCTCACCCTCTTCCAGTGTAAGAGGCTGTGGTGGTTCCCAGGAGCTGTGGCTGCAGCACGTGCCAGAGGCAGGGCAGCTCGGGCACGTTCCTCAGTTTGGGGCCCTTAGTGCTGCCTTTCCTGTCATTTCCAGATGTGCTTTAAGGGCTGGTGGCCTGGGAAGGGCCCTGTGGTACACTGCAAGAAGGACCCTCTGCACCTTGATGTGAATATTGGTAACGTCACCTGAATATCCACCGCCAGCCCAACGAAACACTTACAAATGCAAGTTAAAAATAGTGATAAAACTGGAAAATGGGAGAGCTGTACGGCTCTCAACTAACTGACAAAAGATTTTTAGAAAAACACACCTTGGAGAGAGGCTCATTACAGACAGAGAAGTCAGACAGACGTCGGGAAACACGCTGGCATAAAGAAAACTTTATAGACACGACGCGGTGGGAAAATGACATTTATCTGTACTGGTGGCAGTTCTTGCACCCAAGGGCTGGCACAAGGCGCTGTGCAGCACGGCCGGTCCCGCAGAGCGAAGGCGAGGGCTCCTGCGGGGCAGGGACGAAGCCGAGGGCAGCAGAGGAGCCGTGGCATGGAGATGGTCACCAGGGTGGCTTGGCCGGGCAAGGGAGACCCAGCAGGGATGGTGACCCAGGGGATGGGGCTTACAGGGAAGCCAGAGCCCTGAGTCCGCACTGCTCGTCCCCTCTCGTGAGCATCTTTCCCAGCCACGTTCACCAGACCCACCCAGAGACCCCACAGGTGTCAGGTCACATCTCCCGATGGTGTCTTTCTGGAGGATGCTGAGGGCCCCTGCCCAACCCTGGCACATGTGGCACACGTGTGTGGGCCACGGCATGACCGTGCCAGCCAAGAAGAGCCCAGAGCATGGCTGGAAAGAGGTTCAACACTACACTGTGTGTTCTGTGCCGGGTGTGCTGAGCTGTCTGGCTGCTCGTGAACAGGCTCTGGACAGTTTGTGTATCGTACAAGGCCAGTTAGGGGCTGTGCAAGAGGAACCACATGCCCCCAGCACCCCCCTGCTCTCACACATTTTCTGCCAGTGGAAACACGATCGAGCAATTGCAGCAGGTATTGAAACACCCTGGGCAAAGCGATGCTCACCCAGCCCTGAGTCCACAGAGCTCCTGGCTGGGAGGAGGCCGAGCCGAACCCTCCTGCACCAGGCAGCCCCCGGTCTCCTGACAGACCCTATCGGCTCGAGGCGCTGGAGGCAGCTGTCCCCGCACCGGGGCTGGGAGCGCAGGCGCCCAGCTCTTGGCACCTCCGCGCTTCCCGTAACCGGGGTAATATATCTGTGGCCACAAATGAAAGATCAATATTTATTTAACAGACACACTACCCTTTAGAGGCCCTTAATTGTAAATTAATCATCGTTAACTGACAGTAATTGAACACGCTGAAAGCTACGATCAGGGCTTTCCCCACAGCGCGAGGCCCTGGCGTGGTGGAGGGGAGCAGGATGCAGGAGGCAGCAAGAAAGGGACAGGGAGGACCCACGTCCCCGCCCAGTCTGGGCAGCAGGGGCAGCAGGGACGCTCAGGGCACTGCTGCTGCTCGGGCAGCCGAAGCTGCGCTCAGCTCGTAGCAACCCTGTGCTGCAGGGGCAGAGCCCTGTGGGCTGGAGGACCCTCACCAGACCGTCACAAAACAAGGGGTGAACCCAGGAGCAGGCTGGTGCCCCTTGCCCTGCTGCAGCCCCCAAGCCCTTGGCAGAACATGCCTGTGCTTTAGCCCCAGTCCCACCCCCACAGGGAAAGGCAGTGACCTCCAGACTGGACAACCAGCACACAGGTCCCAGCATGTGTCCCAACACACATGTCCCGCTCGGGGGGCTGAGAAGAGAAATGTGAGGAGAGAAGGGTGGTCACAGGAGAAGGGTGCATGCACTGTGTCCCCTGCCAGTCCCTGGGGCTGCAGATGGTTCCCAGCAGGGAAGCACCCTTGGGTAGGTCACCAGACCACCAGCTCACCAAGTGCTCGCTGGGTGCTCACCATTTCACCGTGCGCTGCCTGCAGGAAGCACAGCTAGTGACAGGCTCAGAGCCGGGGGATGCCTTTCCCTTGGGAAGGAGCAGCAGCAGTTTGTTTCTTTCCAGATTTTACAGAAAGACAAAACACAAATGCAACCACCACTCTTCCTCTGGTGGCTCCCGGTAAATGTGAGCGGACCCGGATGCAGGGCAGTGCGGGAGAGCAGCCGGCGAGGCCGGGGGAGACACAGGGGCACCAGCAGAAGTGTTCCGAGAGTGCTGCTTTCTAGACAAACCTGCACATCGGAGGGCTTTGGAGACAGTGCTGTGCTCTCCAGTCTGGGGGATGGAGCAGCTCCCTGCATTTCTGTGGTACAGTGATTAAACAACAAAATAATTTGGTCCTTGGTGGGGAGCACAGGAGAGCGCAGCTGATCCCCAGTGCCAGCGGGCTGTGCAGAGTGAGCTGGCAGAAAGAAATGCAAATTCCCTTTCTGTAAGGATGACAGTGGCACCAACGCTGACTTTATTAAAATGCAGAATTATTTCAGGGCCCTTTGTTTAGCTCAGAGCCTGGAGGTAATTTATGCGCAAGGATGGAGCAGCGAGGGCTGTGCTCGGCTGCCTGGCGCTGCCAGCATTTCTTGGCTCCTGCTCCTGGTGTGAAGGCTTTCCAGCTCTGGGAGGAAGGTCTGGGAAACGCAGTCTCCCTGCTTGTTCTTGCTGAAGAAGTTTTCCTGTCCCCATAGCTCCTGTGTACAGTTCCTGGGGACTGGGCATTTAACACCGAGCCTAATTAAGTGCTCACTTACCAAGCAGGCTGGTCCGTGCCTGAGCCTTTCCCTGTCAGCCTTCCCTTCTGCTGCCCGCAGAAGAGCAGTCTGGTTGCACTCAGGGCTGGGAGGCTGCTGCCCGGGGGATGCCATCCCCGAACGCTGGTGCGCGGTGTCCCCATGTGCCTTCCCCATGGTTCCCTTGGGCCAGACAGGAGCATCACGCCCCCAGCCTGGCAAAGAGCCGTGCAAGTGGTGACGCGCTCCCTGCCCTGCTGCTGGCTGCAGCTTGGCCACAGCGCAGGCACCAGCTGTGCCTCTCACACGGAGTGTGCAGAAGCGCTGACCCCCACAGCCGCTGGACTTGGCATCACTGCTGGATCTGCCCCAGCTGCCCCCGCGCTGGGCACTTCATGGACTTTGCAGCCCATTAGTTCTGTTTGGATTCGGAGACTCATAGCCAGCAATCTGAGCCACTGCAAGCTCTGATCAAAACCTGCGACTTGGTTGGCTCTTCTGCAGCTCTGCCTCTGTATGGAAGGGAAGCGGGCAGGGTTTGGCAGGAGAAATCCTGGAACGTGGCACAGAGAGGATGATTGGTTTCTTATGATGAAATACTAAAACTTGGAGAGATGCAGTTCATTCGCCCACCTCAGGACTCGAGGGCAGCTCAGAGTAAACGTCCTGGACCACAGCAGATGGCTGGGCAGGTTCCTGGGCAGGCACTGGAAAGCATGGAACGGGGTTTCCCCTGAGCCACTCTGAGTCAGACAGAAGAGAGAGGATGATGCTGCCCAAGGTCTCTGAGGGACAGCAGCACAGGCTTGCTCAAGACCACGGTCCTGGGAGAAGGTCCAGCCAAGCCACAGACGGGCTGGGGAAGCAGGCAGAAGGCTCAAGTTCCTGCATTTTGGAGGAGCAGGTTGGGCTGGGGGTGCTGGGGGTGAGGTGGCAGAGCCCAGGAGCAGGGAGAGATGTAGAGCAGAGTGAGGGCTGGATGCTGCTGAGGCAGCGCAGCCGGCACTGACGCCAAGCACTTCACCTCTGCCTGAACGGCATCGCTAAAGCAAACAAAGACTCCTGGAGCTTGTTGACAGGGAGGTTTACTGAGATGAAATCGTTGCATCAGGTTATGTGTTCTTGTTCTGAAGAGCTTAAACTATGTCCAAGATCAGGCTGGATTAAATCCTTGACTTCTGCTGGCGTCCAGCAAGTCTCATCTAGGCAGATTTGCATTTTCATCTGCATACTAATGCTGGGCTCGTAATCAGCAAGAAACCTTCCCAGCTCAGCGGTCCAAAGGTACAAGCCTGAAATGGAAAGTAAACAGGGAGGCAGCGCCTGGCGCTGCACCGCTGGACGAGCCAG
>NW_010397175.1:55180-55877 GCF_000710305.1 Buceros rhinoceros silvestris
CGGCAATGGAAAGTAACCGGGGAGGAGGCCCCGGCCGCTGCGCCGCTGGAGGAGCAGCTCGCCCCGTGCCACACACGCAGGATTTGCCGTATCCTGACTGACAGGACACCGGGGCTCTGCCGCCTAATCCCAAGAGCACACGTCTGCCGTCAGCGTGCTCGCTGCTAGACTGGTTCGAGAGCGTTACAGCGGGTTTCACATGAAGTCTGGCGTCGCCGAGGTAGATTTATCACCGATAGGAGCTGCTGCACCCAGACATTACAGGCAGAGCAGAGGGCCCACGGTTAACGGGGGAAGGAGCCGGCAAGTAAATCCAGGCTTCTGCTTCCGGGCAGGAGGGGCGCAGGGCCAGGCTGAGGAAGAACCGAGCTCGCTGCGTGACTCCTCAGTTCCACCCAGGCCCTGCACACATCCACCCCCGGCACCATCATCCCCCGGACACCAGCAGGTTTGCAGGAGCCGGGAGGAAGAATGGGGGGCTGCGAGCTGCGAGCTGGGACCAGCCGCCCTTCTGGAGGAGAGACTATTCTCGGGTGGGGATTTGGACGCAGTTCAGAAGAACATGCCTTGTCACTGCTGAATTCCTCCTCTCCCCGCGGTGGCACAGTGACAGAAGCCTTCCCGTATGGTGCCGTGGGAGGGAAAGCTTCCGCCTGCCATTGTCTGCAGTGGATAACCAAGGCCGGGCGGGCCCCCG
>NW_010397175.1:56045-60072 GCF_000710305.1 Buceros rhinoceros silvestris
GCCACGTGGGTGGCACCCTGGGACCATGCTGGCTGCTTGGTGGACAACGAGAAGTCCCGAGCCAGCCTTCCCACAGCCAGGAGAGCACAGCGAGCACATGTCGCAGGGTCCCCGGCTTCAGACCCCCATTTCAAGGCATTTCGACACACTATTTAACTTCCCCGACCGCTTCACTAAACCTCTTCGCTTCCAGTGTCTCTGCGTTTTGATCTCCTCACCAAACATGCTGCCAATTACTATGCAAAATAATCACATTAATTTCCATCTCCGTTAGCAAACAGCCAATAGAATCTCCATCCCTTGCCAAGAGCGGGGGCCCAGTGCTGGGAGCTGCGTGTGGAGAGGTTGGACCAGCAGCACTGGGAGAGCACACCTGGGAAGAAGCTGGGAAACCCCAAGTTGTATGGAAGGAAAATGGCCACGACCTCAGCAGCAAACAGGTTCTGTACTGTGAGCAGCTTCATTCCAGGCAGCAGTGCCGCCATGTGTTGCAGGAGTGCCTGACTGTGCCCTGTCCTGCCAAGGCAGTGTGTCCCACCATGGCTCTGCCATCACAGGGCAGCCCCGTGTCCCCCCTGCCCCAACCTGAGCTCGTGCCTACCCTAGTTCCCGGCTGCCAGGGATGATGTCAGCAGCTCTGGTTCCAAAACTGGGCACTGCATGCCCACAAACTTTCCTAGAGGAAATATTTCTCCTTCTGTACTTGAAAGTTTCCATCAAATTGGGGTTACAGTAAAGCAGAGCTGGGGTCAGCCTGTCCTGCGCCAGAGGCAGACGTGCGGCCCTGCCGCAGCACGCAGTGGTTCAAGGACATTAATCACCACGGCTAAGCTCCTTCCCGGCCACTGTGTCACAGCCGCACCACCCTAATTGTGCTTGTTAAGTGGAGCGTCTTCCTTGCACTTGGTCGGGGCTGCAGCTGTTTCCGATAAGGCATCGCTGGATCAATGCTGTCTGACAGGCGACGCGCTCCCAGCCAGCCTGTCCACGGGGCTTCGGGCATTTGCAGCATCCACATGCCCGAGCAGGGATCGTGCCATGGCGTACACCCTAAGAGTGCTCCCCACCCAACAAGGAGGGCATCTTCCCGGAGCTGAGTGACCCAAATGTCCCCGGACGTCTCCAGTGTGGCATGGCCGGTGTGGCCCATGCTGCCCTGCCCACACCGTTTACCTGCACCGCTCTCCCCGCGCGGCTTTGGCTGGAAGGGCACTGCCCCCTGGGGAAATGTGTTCATGTTGCCAGGAACAATAAACCCCGACGCAGTCCCAGCCCCTCCGGAGAGGACATTATTTCTGTTTGCTCTCCCCGCGCGGCTTTGGCTGGAAGGCACCGGCCTCCTGGGGAAATGTGTTCATGTTGCCAGGAACAATAAACCCCGACGCAGTCCCAGCCCCTCCGGAGAGGACATTATTTCTGTTTGAATCCCTGCCCTGAGAGACACTTTGCCACAGAGGACTCTCGGCAGCTCTGCTCTTGCATTGCTGTGCTCAGCATGGGACAAAGCCGCCTGCCCGCACATTTAACACTGACGGCATCACCGGTAATCCCAGGAGACGCTTCTGTGCGGTCTGACTGGCCAGACATCTTTGCTCTGAGGAAGAGCTGGCTCTGCCAGCTCCAGCTCACGATGCACAGTTCCAGCCTGGTCAGCACTGCTGGCACTGAGCTCGGGAGCAGGGAGAGGGCCAGGGAGCTGTGGCCAGTCTGAGCACAGAGCTGGCCTGCCAGGCTACCAGAGCCCCAGCAGGGCAGGGACACCCTTCCCAAAAGCCACCGAAGCCCCTGGCACTAACTGACCAGCTGCCAAGCTGCTTGGTCCCAGCAGCAGCCCTGGTGCCCGGCGAAGGGCAGCCCTGCCAACCCTGTGCCCGCTCCGAGCCCCCAGGTGATGGCAGCCTGTGGGGCTGGGGCTGAGCAGCTCTTCCCACTGTCAGCCAGGCTTGGTGGAGGCAGCGAGACAACTTCCCCGCCTGAGATGGAGCTCTGGGGCAGAGCAATCTCTGTCAGCTCCGACCTGCTCGGCTGTCAGGCACCGTGGGGACGCTCGGCAGCCTCTCCCCTTGCAGATGTGCTTCAGTCCAAATGCATCTCCAGTTTGGGAGTGCTTGGGGACCAGCAGTGATGGATGCTGGCGAAGACTGCCCTGGGCAACTTCAGGCTCATATGGAGAGACGTCTCCTTCCTGTCAGAGAAGAAAAAAGCCATAATCTGCCCTAACTGCTGCTGTGATTTTCTTATCCATCACAGTGGCAGCTTATTTCTACCTGCCCAGGACCCATTACTGCTCTGGCAGTGGAGGAGGAGAGGTGGGGCAGCGCACAGGGAAGTAGCAGGAGCACATAAGGGGCATCTCCTGCTCCCTGTCACAGCAGCTGGACCAGCAGGACCAGCAGGATGAGTCCTGCTGACCAAAGCCAGAGGCAGGTATCCTCGGGGAAAGGTCCCAGCTGCCCCGGGGAGGGGGTGCAATGCCAGCCCTGCGCACCCAGGGCCAGCAGGAGGTCCAGGTAGGTTCCAAGAGTGGGAGAGTGGATTTGGGGAGCTGTCACGGCAACAGCATCACTGTCACTGAGAGCCTGGCAGGGCATGCCAGGGCAGGGTGCTCCCTGTGCTGGCCAGGAGCAGTGCAGGATGTGGGCAGTGGCCCCACTGCATCTCATGGCACACGGACAAAACTCCACCACAATTCTTCCCCTCTTTGGTGATTGATCAAACTTGGGGCAACACGTCTCTGAACTCAGTGCCTTCCCCCCGATTAGCTCCGCAGCACACAGTACTGCTTGGAAACATGCAGCATTTTCCTGTAAATCTACAGCTTCTTGTTTGTTGACTGTGACCAGAAACGCCGAGCTCAGTGTGCTCATCTGCTGACAGTGCCTCTGCTTGCTATCTCCATCTCATCTCCTGAGGGGTTCAACTCATCTTGAGGCTGGGAAATGGTGCGTGCCGGCAAGGTCTGAGGAGCTGAGCCTGGATCCTGGGGTGGCTGCGGGGACTGGGGATGCCAAACAGACTGTCAGACTCCAAGAGAGACACGTGGGGAGACATGTCACCACAAAGAGCCTGAAATGGTTTCAATATTGGGCTGAAGTTTTAGAATCCTCATTTTACAGTGGGGGAAAGTGTTCCTGTGTGTGTTTGCACGTCTGTATGTGTCTGAGGAGAGAGCAAACAGCCCAGCAGCAGCAGTTGCCAGAAGATGCATACAGTGAATGTCCCCAGAGGAGCATATCCAGCCTGGGGAAGGGCCTCTTCCTGTACCCCATCCCTCCCTCACTGCTGGCTGGGCAGGTGTGGAGGGGTGACTCTGCAGGCCCCAGGCAGCAGCACCTTTTGGGCACTGGATTACTTTTAGGCGCCCAACTAATCCAGCTCGCCAATGGAGAGCGGCTGGTCTGGGTGCGCACTCGAGTTGGGGTCCCTGGGTGATGCTGCTCCTGGCCCCGGCGGGGCTGAGGGTTAACCAGCAGCTGGGGGTTCTGTCCTGCCTCAAGAGGATCCTTCAGCACAGCCCCTGGGACACGCCAAGCCTCAGCCCCACACTGTGATCCTCAGCTGGGCAGCAACAACCTGCAGCAGATGCACAGCCCTGCAAGGAGCAAACCTTCCGCCTGCAAATGATCCACCCTTCGCAGCCCAGTTACCAGTTATGCCTCCTACACGTCTCCTCTCTATTTACAGACAAAAATCCTTGGCATATCACTAGAAAAGGTTCAGCTTTGCCAGCCAGGCTGATAAACCACTTCACAGTAGCCCACGACTCTGACCTGCCCTGCTCCCGGGGAACCCATGCCACATCAGCAGGAGCAGCTGAGAGAAGCTCCAGGGGCTTTCACCTGCCCAGGGAAGGGTAAGAGCAACTTTTAAAAAGTCAGTTAGCTCTCTGTCAATTAGCTTACCCTGAAGAAGGTAATTACCTTATCACTTACAGTACTCCTGTGCCCCGGAGAAGACAAACGTTCCTCCTCCCTGCCCAGCACACACGGTCTCTGCACTCAGCCCCCGCTCCACCACCCAGCTGCCG
>NW_010397175.1:60250-62772 GCF_000710305.1 Buceros rhinoceros silvestris
CTGCCGGTTCAATGCCCCGACCGCGGGCTGCCGTGGGCACAGCAATGGTGAGCCCCAGCCCACACTGTTCCTTTGCAGCTCAGGCCTCCAGCACTTGAAAGAATCGGGAAAAGAGCGAGAACCATCCCTGGGGTGTGACTCCCCGCTCTGCTCCACAGCAGCAGCATGATGGGGCTCACGGCAGCGCTGGGTCAGGCCTGGACACTGACTGTGCTCAGCCTCCTGCTCCTGTGCCTGGTTCTGTGCTGGGTTCTGCACTGTGCCTGCCATCGTTTCTCTGCTGTGTCTCTACAGAAGCTTCTCCATACCCCCGCAAGCGCTGCTGTCCTGCAGCCTGCAGCTTAACGGGCTCTGGGTGAGGAGAGGGAGGGATACGCTGGCTGCTCCCAGGTCGCATCCAGCATCCTGCTTGGCAGCTCCTGGTGAGCTCTTCTTTGGTGATCGGCAAATGCCGCTGGTTCCCAGGCAGCTTCCTGCAGCGATGGCTTGGCAGACCCACCACAGAAACAGTCCCAAGTTCAAGAGCTCCATCTCCAGAGGAAGACATTCTCCTCACAGTGTCACTGCCTCGCAGCACGTGCAGCCAAGCAGCGTATCGCAGGCATGTCAAGACCGGAAATCTCCATAAAAAATCTTCATAAAAAATGAAGCAAAATAAAAAGGTTCCATTGTAATCCTATTAACGCATCTCCACACAGGTTGGTATCTCCTGAAGAACACTTCCCATTAAAGAAATCAATTTAGTATTTGGCTTTCTTCCTGTGGCGCATATTGAAGTGGGATTTGACAATGATGGAAAACAGATTTGTGTTAAATACTGCCAATAATGTCTCATAGCTCAAGGTTACAGCTTCTTGTGAGCGACAGACGCTCGTAATCCAACGCGTTGAAAATACCGCACTTCACTATCAATTATCTGGAGTTATTAGGTTTTAAAATAAACTGCACATCCAAACTTCAGGCCACACGTTTATTTTGCATTTTCCTCCTAGTTGTTTCACCCTGTTCTGGGCTTTCTGAGGCCTCTGAACCAGCCCTTGCAAAGCGTGGGGCTGCTCCGTGGCGCAGCGGGGTCCGGCTCCAGCTGCAGACCCACTCCAGCCCGTCTCTGAAAAACTGCTCGGAGCAGAGTCTGCATCCTCAGGCCCCAGAGTTCAGACCCGGTGGAGCTCCAGACTTCAGAGATGCTTACAGCAGACAGGTAATTTCTTGAGCCCCTTCTGTTTGGCTAAACACAAAACACAGGTTTCAGATTCACCAGTTTAGTTGGTAATTTCAAACAACTGTTCTTCTTCCTGTGGTTCCTTGGAAGCCCACAGGAAAGCAGTTTGCTTTGTGTCCTAAATCCCAGCTTTGATGCCTGACAAAAGCTTTCTTTTCTTTGATAAACAGAAATGACGCTGAACATTAATGGACCCTTTTCTTCTCACTTGAGAAGGCAGGGGAGTCTTGCAGGGGAGCATCTTTCAGAGCATCTTTTCATTTTGAGGCTGCGGAAGTATCAGCCGAGCCGGTGTCTGCCCTTGCAAGCTCCCTCTGCCAAGGAGATGCCCAGGCAGAAGCAGAAGGCAACACCGATCTCACAGCAGCCACATGCCCAGGGTGTGCTCAGCTTCAGCGGTGCCACAAGGAGAACTGGGACAATCTGGGAAGCACAGGACAGGCTGGATTTCAGCCGCTGTGTGGGTGTGCAGAGCATTCCGTGCCTGCAGAGGAGGTACCGCCGAGTGTCAGGGAGCAAAACCAGCAGCTGAGGAAACAGAGACTGAGCTGATGGGTGCCTCTGACAGGTAGACATGCAGAATACATGCATGCTGGGGTAGCAGGAACCAGACCCCTGCGCACTCCCTGCTAGAGGTGGTTTACCCTGGTTTGCAAGTCAGAAAAGCCCTGTCCCATGTTTGGATTGCTTTTTTGAGGCAGTGTTCCCTGGGACAAGGAGTCTGTGGCACAAATCCTTACGGACATCGCTTTGCCCCAGCAATGGCAGCACAGCTAGAGGTGGTTTACCCTGGTTTGCAAGTCAGAAAAGCCCTGTCCCATGTTTGGATTGCTTTTTTGAGGCAGTGTTCCCTGGGACAAGGAATCTGTGGCACAAGTCCTTACGGACGTCGCTTTGCCCAAGCAATGGCAGCAAAGCCAACCAGCTGCAGAAGCCTACAAGGGAGGGCAGAAGGCTGGAGCTCGCTCCACCCGGCTACAAGGTGATCATAACCTGGGGCACAGCCACATCACTTGCAGCCCACAGAGGCTTTCACTGGTCCTACAAAACCCAGGGTAACAGCGAATATTCTTGATTCCTGCCTACTGGCACTTCATTAAGCCATTACAGATCTACAGACGCTTCTCTCTATGAAGTGTTCCTGCATCAATGGCAACAGCCTGCAAATATTCTAGAGGCATAAACAGAGCAATTAATCAGGGTGCTGTAATGGCGAGAAATTAACATACGGAAAACAGACTGAGTATTGGAGAAAGTTTTCTGGCAGCAAACCATGTTAATCAGAGAATTGCCATCCCAG
>NW_010397175.1:62966-65165 GCF_000710305.1 Buceros rhinoceros silvestris
GCAAGTATCCCAGAGGGAATGCACAAACGCTGGCTCGTGAGATGGACAGGATGACCCATATTGCTTTTCCTAGTATCAATCACTGAGTGACTTAATGATGATTCACTGCTCTGGGTGAAGGCACATTCACTCACCGCCTGCCTGACAAGGCAGCAACGTGCTCACCGAGGTCTCATCCCTCGGCGAGTGCATTTGCTATCCAGGTCTCTCCATGCTTATTCTGCTGCTGGGCTACAGGCTGGGCTTTGCAGCGGGTTATTCCTTTGCAGGGCGTTATTCCTCTGCAGCAGATCACTCTGCAGCACACAGTCCCTGGGCACATGCCATCAACCTGCCAACTCCCCAGGGGTAATGGCAATTCCACAGAGGATGTGCAGCTGCAGCCTTGTCTGGGAGCGGAGGCTCACAGAAGGTGTGGTGGGACATCCACCTACCCGGAGCATCCCGAGCTCTGCAGCACAGAGCCACTGCAAGCAGGAACGCTGGGCTCTAGCCAGCCTTTGAAAGAGCAAAGACTGCAAGGTGAAGGAATAAAATTACCCCAAGTCATAAATTCTATTTTTACAGCAGCCTTTCCAGAAATTTGGGCACGCTGTAGTGAGCGCAAGAGCACAGCCATACCCGCACAGACCTCCCAGACGCAGTGAACCTCGCTGCTGAACTCGCAGGTCTCCGCTGAGGTCGAACTCCCTGGCCGTGGTACCCCTCCTCCTCCCTGCTCATGCCACCCACACAGAGCCTGCCCGCTGCACGCCGCAATGTGCCCAGTGCTCCTGCAGCCTTCCTGCAACCACGGAGACACGGCTGTCCTGCACCCCAGTGCCTGGACGCAGGATGCCACCCACACAGAGCCTGCCCGCTGCACGCCGCAATGTGCCCAGTGCTCCTGCAGCCTTCCTGCAACCACGGAGACACCGCTGTCCTGCACCCCAGTGCCTGGACGCAGGAGAGCCAGAGCCCCGTTTCCAGGCGTGCTCTGCAATCACAGAACCCACAGAAGCTCTCTAGGGCTATGGCACTGAAATTAATCCAAAGGGCTGGGAGCTGTTCAGCTGCCGCTGGCTGCTCCCTCCACACCTCCAGAAGGCTCTGCCCTACCTGATGTGATGCTGGAGGTCGAGAACACAGAAGACCCGGGCTGATTTTACAGCACGGGCCAGGAACTCGGTGTAGTAACAAGTGTCACTAACGCCATCCTGGAGCGTGCCTGGTGCAGCTGCGGTGGCTGGCAAGGTTACCTTTACCTGCCGCTTTAGGATGCGTTCCCCGAACACTGACAGATCATTTGCTCTGCGCGTCCTGTCGCAAACAGATGTCTCTGTGCAACAGAGCAGCCACCCGAATGCTAAAGCAGTTTGTTCCGGGCGCTCCATAAAGATGTTGTATTTGTTCCCAGAAGTTAATCTTTAAAGATTTTTGAGAGATCAATAACCACTGGAGGTAGGCAGAGCAGTCTGGAGTGGCATCCAGGTGCTCCTCAGTCCCTGCTCCAGCTCCTCAGACCCGGGATGGGCTGGCCACTGCCTGCGTGGGTGCTTGTCCCGGGGGCTGTTTCAGCCCCCAGCTGCCCATCACATGGCACTGGAAGAAAGGCAGGACGTGAGTGTTTAGGAAAATACCCCAGGTCCCAGCAAACCCCCTTCCACCCTCTGAGAAGAATTTCCATATTCATGAGCCTTATCACTCCCCTCAAGCTGCTGTGTGAGCACAAGCAATTCAGAAAGCGGCACCACACAAAGATGTTGAAGCCGTTGGGGAATCACTAATATAGTTTCTCAAAGACTCGCTCGCCCTGCGCCCCTCCTGCCTGATTGAAGCTTTTGTTCCAGCACCGCTGGTCCCAAGGTGATGACCTAGTCCCAGCAAGGCCAATACGGGTCTATCGTCCCTCGGCTGGCAGCAGGGCAAGTCCTTGCACTACTTGCAGAGTGGGCGCTCACTCTTCCCCCGGCACCACACCGGTGATGGCTGGCTCCTTGCTCGAGCAAGGGTGGGAGCAGCTTCCTGGCGAGATGCCGGAGGTGCCGCCTGCCCGGTGAGTGCCAGCTGAGGCAGAGCTGGGCACACCAGATCAATGGTGTGACCAGCTACAAGGTGCCACAACCAGCCAGCCCGCAGCTGGCCCAGGCGGGGATGGCGACGCAGACCTTGCTGTTTGCGCTTTCAGCCACCCCAGGGTGCTGCATTTTAATGTTTATT
>NW_010397175.1:65179-73294 GCF_000710305.1 Buceros rhinoceros silvestris
TCGGGGCCAGGGGGGGATGGCGACGCAGCCTTTGCTGTTTGCGCTTTCAGCGCTGCCAGAGTGCTGCATTTAACGATTTATTAAGGAGAGCCATTATCATCTGAAAAAACATCCCAGACTTTGCCAGTGCTTATCCTTGTCTGACTCCACAAAGCTTGTTCAGGCTTTTATCTCCCGCAGACTAGATTACAGTAATGCCTCGCAGCTTGCCAGCTTGCCAGGAGGACGATCACCACCCCTCGGCCCCGCCGGGCAGTGCCACCACTGGGCAGTGCCACCGCTGTGCACTGAGCATGGCTACTGCCAGCCCAGCGCCTCACCCTGGGGCTGGTCCCAGCAGTTCTCCCTCTCGGACAGGTCTCGAAAGAAGAGTGCTGCAGTCGCCAGCTTTAATGAGCGCTCTGCACAATCAGCGCTTCTAGAGCCCCCGTCACCCTGGCTGCAAAGTGCTGCCGGGGCTCTGCAACCATCACCGCTTTCACCCGGGTTTGTGCCGGCAGAGGAGCCTTTGGCGTTTCATCGCTGCCTCTGGGCTGCGCCAGGAGAGCGGCTGCTCTTAACAGCATTCCGGGTGCTTCCACTGCTTGCTGCTCGCTGCAGGCAGCGATCGTGCCTGCACCACAGAGTAAAACTGTTCTGGCATTCCGGGCCAAACACATCCGTTAATGCGCTGTTAATGTGTAAAACTGGCTGGGAAACGACTGCCAGAAACCTCCTCCTCCTCCCAGGAAAGGTCCAAAATGCCACTTCTACCCTCAGGCAACGGCCACAGCTGGGGGCACCAGGGCCAGCCATGCTGACCCCTTCCCTGCATGTACCCACGGAGAGAGAAACACAGTAGGCACCGCGTCACCCCATCACACCTGGTCTGTAGAGCCCACGGCCCTCGCAGGGCTGCCCACCCAACGCACACTGGACAAGCACCCAGCACCCACTGAGACTTGGCAGTGGCACGGCCAGAGCAATGCTCCTGGGTCATCCCCGTGGGACTGAACCACGGGCTCCACTGGGCTGGGCTGGCTGGGGAGCCAGGGAGCAGGGGAGATGGGGAGATGGGGAGCAGGGCAGCTGATGAGCTGGAGAGCAGGATGTGGGGATGTGGGGAGCAGGGGGAGCAGTGGAGCTGGGGAGCAGGGGACATGGGAAGAGCCAGGGAGTCCTGCACTTCCAGGCTCCCCTGCTCGCAGTGCTGCCAGCTCCCCTTCCCATCGCATGCCAGCTCCTGCGCAAACAGCCGTGCTGCTCTCCCTGTGCTGTTCTGCTGCAGGCTAAATTAATTATTTCTAATAAACCCATGTTTAAATTACAGAACCAGGCAGGGGCCAGCTGATGTGAGGGCTTTTCACTCCATTAGCCTTACTGCAGCCGGCTGTGGGCCTGGCAAAGCCTCCTCTGCATCCCGCAATGGGCTGGGACGGGCCCCCACAGCCACCCCCTCTGCCAGGTGGGATTTCACAGCTGAGGGTCTCGGCCACCTCCTTGGGCTGGGGGACAGCCTGAAGGGGTTCCACGCCTCAGCTCTGGGAGACCAGGAGCAAACACCTCATCTGGTCTGTGCCTGTGACAGGGAAGATGACCCAGGCACCAGGGAGGTGGAGACCAGCTGGCAGCCCCTGGGCAGGGCTGACAGCTGCTGTTTGCAGGGAAATGCCCTGATAACAGACCCTAAAGAAAGAGTGACTGCACAGCCAGTGCCACTGAATGAGCAGGTACAGTCAGCAGGACTCGCAGAGGCAACACGGCTTTGCAAAGGTAGATGCCGGGACAGCGGAGGCTCCGCGGGGGAAGAGGCTGAAGCAGCTGGGAAGGATTCACCCCACCCTGCCTGGGGGTATCTCAGCTTTGAACCCAGGGGACGCAGAAATGCTCTCAGGCAGCAGGTTCAATTCAGAGCATCGCAGTCAGTGCTTCTAAGCTTGTCTGGCTCCCCCCACAACTTATCTGAACTCTTCCCAGATGGCTTTTATCTTTACACTACTCTACAGCAATACACAAAAGACAACAATAATTTAAGATCCTCTTTGACTGCAGGCTAATACCAATTCAGTCCGTCTGCCGAAGGACGGTACTTTCCCTTCTTTCGATAGCCTCTGTGATTTTTTCAGCGTATGCAGATAATCTCATGCTCCTCATAAATGCAGCCATAAACCTTCCTCCCTCTGTCCCCTTGAAAGTGCATAAAACCTGCAGGATAACCAGCGTCGTCCCAGGAGGCCTCTCTGGGCAGTCAACAGCTACAATGGGGCAGCAGCAGCCAGGCAGGTCTCGGGAGCTCCCAGAAACTGGCACCCGTCACTCGCCCCTTCACCAGCCTGAGCAGAGGAGGGAGGATAAGCTCAGCACGAGGGAGCCCGCATCTCCATGCGTTAAAGGTGCTCCCCGCAGCCACGGCTGCATCTGGGAAGGTCTCCACGGGCAATGCTCCTGGCTCGGCACGTGCTGGGCAGCGTGGGACCCCGGACACAAAAGGCTGCTGCTCTCGCTGCCTCGAAGCTTGCCCGGTTCGTACGGACACGTCACCGGGCTGTCTGGCAGGAGCCCAGGTTACCGACCAGCCAGGAAGGGTTCTCTCCTGAGGAGATTCTGAAACATGAGAAGCTCTTCCCATACGGGTGGAAGATCGACGTCTTGGGAAACACAGTGAATACTTTGGGGTCTAGAGGAATGCAGCCTTCCCTGATTTCAGCCCTATTAATTTTGGGGTTTGGTGTGGTTTTTTCCACGCGCTGGCTCTGAATTAATTAAGGCTTCAAATTCTGACTCATTTTCAACATGTTCACTAGAGCAGCTGAAAGAAGATGTTCTGTCAACAACGGGACTTTTCCCCCAAACGCTTTAAAATCTGAAGGTTCATCAAAACCAACTTTAGTTTGCAAACTGTTTAGGTTTTGACTTAGCAGCTTTTTTGTGGCAAAAAGAACGGTTAAGAAACGCTCCTAGGCATCTCTGCTGCAGATTCTGGGCGAGCAAAGGGGGCTGGCACAGATCTCTGATGCTCAGCCAATTTCTCCAGCACCGGATTATAAGCATCCTTCTTCCTCTTGCTGGAGTGCAGACAAAAACTGCGTGTTCTTGTAAAAGCCTCCAGCCATAAAGAAGACAAAATGGTGCAACATTTAACGGAGCACAGTCTGGCTGTGGCTTTGTGTCCTTGGGGTTGCGCTCCAGCAGCCTGGGCCATTGCTGGCCCCCATCGCTCTCAAGTACCCCTGGTGTGGAGGTACATCTCTGGCTGCAAGCAGGAAGGTGCCACCATGGGCATCTGGAGGCATCGTCCCCAGACAGCACAGAGACCTCTCCACGTGAGCAAAACAACAAAAACCCCCTTCCCTGGCAGCAGAAACCTCCTGTGTCTCCAATGGCCACTCTTCCTCAATTCTTCCCTGTGAGCAGGAAGGGAAATGAGCACCCGCCTTTTCCCTTGGCCTCTGGTGGTGAAACCCCCGCAGGAAGAGACATCTCGCCCTGCCAGGAAACGGTGCTGACTCACGGGGCCTGGGCTCTAGGGTGCCTGGTCAGCTCTGTCATGGAGTCTTCAGGCTCTTTAGGTTCTCTTGCCCATGTCATGCCATGACCCCAGGGATCGCCCGGGCTCTATAGGATCAGTCCTGCAGGCGCGGCGCCTTCAGCAAACGCCTCCCAGTCAGCTCCCCGCCAAGAAGCAGCATCTAGTTTTTCCAGGAGTTGTCTTGCTCGTTACAGGTGCCTCCATCCTGCAGATGACAAATCACTCCCTGAATGTACGGGCTGCGCAGCGTATCTCTGGTTGAGTTGAGATTTCACCCAGAACCCCATCCCCAAGAGTTATTATCGGTTTCATTAGATTAATGATTGCAGAACCACCAGCAGCATAGCAGATGAGGCGCTCACTTCTGCATTCGCATACAGTAGCAACCAGTTGCATGGGTTTGCTTAAATCAGGACGAGAACCTGACTGGAGACTGACACAGTGAGCCATGATTTCTTGCTGGCTTTAGCAGCAAGGAGACAGATTTATGATGCTTAAAAAATACCAACTGGACTGGGAAACGGACAGAAATCTTCTTGGTCTGTACATAATGACACACAAAACTTTAACCCCTTGCATATTATAAACTTCTTCCCAGTCTGTTCTCAGATTAGACCAGTGGTGGAACCTCCCCCCATATAATGGGGCAAGGGAAGCAAATTAGAAAACATCCTCTCACTGCCTAGTCTGTCATCTGTGCCGCTAATAGTCATGAGCAGACCACATGGTGGGCATGCTGAGATAAAAGGAAGCTAAGAGATTGTTTGTACCGTTAATACATCTCATGATAAATGATGTGTAAAGTTTCACTACAAGGTCTTAAGGAGGCGGGGAGCAGGGAACACCAGCTGAGGGAACGCCAGTTTGGAGAAAGGGGCGAAAGGCAAATCTAGGGGGACTGGGGAAGGACTGGGAGCAGCCCGAGCCTGGAGGAGAGAGGCGGGAAAGGTTTATACCAGGTTTAAACCACGTATCTCCTCTGGGTCCAAGTGACATCCCAGAGCCAGAAGCAAGGTGCTGAGATGCCAGATCTGACAGGGGCTGGGTGAGGGAGGTCGGGGCATCACATCCATGCTGGGGAAGTGGAGTGAAGACTCCTGCGATGGCTGAAACACTGAGGCAGCCAGGGCTACCCTGGTAGCTAAATGTGCTCTCAGTGCGCTCTCCTCCTTTCTCTTTCTTAATTTTTTCCTATGCTATGACCTAGTGTTAAATGGAATAAAGATATTTTTCATCCTGAAACTGTCCCTGAGATCTCTGGACCCTCTTCCCTCTGGGAAGCGGTTACACTCTGCAAAGTCGCGGGGGTCTGTTCAGAGCACGAGCTCAGAGGTCCCTGCACAGGGGCTGTGTCCGCAGGGCGGTCACGGGGCAGGGTGGGCTCCCTGGACCACTCGCACTGTGACTCCTGCAGCACCGTCCTTTGGAAACGGCTCAGCTTCTCCCCTCACAAGCGCCAGTGAAACTCGGGCTGTTACTGGTGTCTGCCAAGGCTTCCTTGAGGCAGCAGTGAGGTAGCAGCAGGCGAGATGCTGGCACTGACCTCGCTTCCTGTGCTCATTCAGGCGAACTCTTCTGGTGCTTTGTCCTCGGCTCGTGGCAGCTGAGAAGCAAACGGCAGGTCACCGTGCCCTGGTGCACTGATGAGCTGGAGCGAGCTGCTCTCTGTGCCTCCAGCCGCAGCCCGTGTTTGAGCCTCGCAGCACCACTCCTGGAACAAACCGGAGGTCCCTGGGAAGCTGCCGCCCACCTACATCTGCTTCTCCGTGCTGCATCTACCGGCACTGGATCCTGCCGTGTGACTCCTGCCTCGACACTGCCAACCCCTCTCCTCAGGTGGGGCTTGGGAGATTCCCAAGGCAGAGGATTAATGCTGTGGCTATCTCATAAAGGCCATGCAAACACCAGGAGAACTGAGCAAATGATAAAATGGAGATGAATTTCTGGGAGCAGAGAGATGGAATAAAGAAACAAGGCATCAAAATATGCAGTTTATGCACAGGAAGGATGTATCTTGACAAGGACTAATAACTCCCTAGTAACAGATACGCACATTTAAAAATGTGGCATTAGGCAGAAAGTCCTGGTTTCCCCTACTTCTTGTGAGAGTCCTTGGCAAGCACGATCTCCTCACCCTGCTCTCAGCATCGCCTTGTATTTAAGCACCCTCCTCTTCCCTGCCCTTCTCCTTCCCCAGCGACTCTCCCCTCTGGAGCCTGGTGTGCTGGGACAGGCTGGGTGCTCCAGCTCTCCAGCGCAGAAGAGCCTTTCCTCCCGATGACCCACAGTGACACTCCTGAGCACAGACTTTCAGCTCAGAAGTGCGCAGGCCACGTGCTCCCATCGCCCCATGGTGCCTGATGCTGCATCGTGCCCACTGCTCCCCTCTGCCGAGGGCCTTTCTCTCCGCACAGGGGATGCTCCTCAGCTCAGCAGCGTTTGTTATCCGTGCTTGTGCAGCCACCATCCATCGAGACTGTTTGTGGCCACCCCAGAGGGGCAGTGTGCCGAGGGACTTCTGAAAACCATGACCTGTGATGGTGGGAGCCAGCCCGTGGCGCAAGGGGAGTCAGGACTCCTGTTATACTCCCCATCACGTCTTTCAAGGGCTCTGCCACAAGGCAGAGCCTCTCCAAAATCTGCCTTAGCAGGCTCCCCGCGTGCTCTCCGTGCCAGACCATCTGTCTGCGCTCCCCACCCGTCCTTGCACAGCCAGAGATTTGCACAATGGAGCACATTTAACTGTCGCTGGAATCTTCCTACCTGGCGCGGGGGCCGTAAGCCTTATCTGCATTTAGGAATTGCGCTAAGCCAGCAGATCTCCCGCATATTTGCTCTTTGAAACCGCACTATGAAAGGCTCTGGCAGGAGGGCCACATAAAGGCAAAGCCCTACATCTCCAGCCTACAGATAAAGCTTTGCACCATACAGGACATTTTGATATTTTTATGCTACAATTTGGCATTGCTCCAGAAGAGCTCCGAGTTATCTTAAGCTTCGTAAATGCGGAGCTAAAGCATTAGTAGGGGAATTGCTCGTAAGTCAAGGCGCACAGCAAAAAGGGTTCTTATGGGGTACTCTCCCACTGGCTTTGGGGGGATAAGTGCATGCTTACGGCCCCCACCCCAGGGAAACCACGACACGCTCACCAGCGCTAAGCTGAAGGGCTTACTGGAAAACGACAGCAGAGCAATTCATCCAAGCTCCTAAGTACCTAAAAGCAACAAAAAGTGAAATTGTGTTTTAAAGTGTGGCGATTAATTAGGATGATGGATGGGGCACAAATCTGGTTATGGCGCTTCCTTTGCACAAAGGCTGTTCTGAGCAGAGGAATCCAAGAAGTTCCGAGCAAGATGCTGCCCTGGACGGTCATGGCTGGCGCGGCTACCAAGAATGGTGGGACATGAGACTGTGGCTACCAAAAATGTGCAAGAGGCTCCCGTCCGCGTTAGCACTGCTAGAACGGTGCAGGTGGATCCGCTCTGCATTCGTGCCCACCCGGAGCTGCCCGTTCCTGCAGGAGCGAACAGCTGAAACAGGCTGTCTGAAATAATCTTGAAGGAGAGAAGCGAGGCAGCTGCTCAAAGGCTGGTGCCAGCCTGGAGCTGAATCTCGCCCAGGGAAAGGTGCTGCAGCAAAGCAGACCCTGTGTCTGATCAGGGAGCTCCGTCAAGAGCCTGAGCGTTTAAACAGCAATAGCAAAGGAACTGGGAAACGGAAAACAGGAAAGAGCAAACGGCTTTTAGAGAGTGGCAGTGTTCTGCTCTGGAGGAGGAGGAGGACTGAAGAGGGAGGATTAGCCAGCTATAAATACAAGCAGCACCGAGTTAAAAGGCTAATTAGAATAGCAAAAAGAAATACAGCAGCACATTTCCGAGACCATTTCAACTAACAAAGCGTTTTTCAAATCTGTTTGCAGGAGTGAATACGAAAGAGAAAATTGGATCCCTATGAAATGGTTTCAGGAATTGGATGAGGAAAAAGGTAATGGCAGATCTCTTAAACAGCCAGCCGAGCTCCCTGACATCTTCATCTGTTGCAAAGGTAGCGGGAAATACGACAAGCCTCAGTTTTCATGTCTTGGGAGGAAAAAAGAGCTGGTAACAAAGAACGGGTTGTGAAGGGATGGGGCACAAAGGGAAAGGCCAGGCATTCTTCCCCGGGCAGCCTGGAGAGCAGCAAGCAATCTCATTACGTCAGGCATAACTGGAAGGGGCTGTGCCGCAGGGCGCTGGGGGTCTGCGAACAGTCTGCGCTGGGGCCACAGCCTCCCCCAGGGCTGTCCCGGGCTGTTCCCATGGAGGCGGCAGGTCCCAGGGGTCACCCCTGCTGCCCAAGAAGCAGCTAACAGGGCATCAGGGCTGGCAGAGAGCAAATCATGGGCTCTAGAAGCGAACCACTGAGCCCTAGTGATTTATCACTCATAGCCTCAGCATATCCAGAAATGGCCTTTTGCTTCTCCGAAAGCTGGAACAGACGGTCCTCGAGTTCCTAACCTATTACATACCCATATACACACACAGGTACATACATGAACAGCCCCCCAGCTGCCTCACCCTGCACACCCACGTGGCTGGGCTGCAGCAGGAGCTGCTCCACTCCCCAGC
>NW_010397175.1:73427-75018 GCF_000710305.1 Buceros rhinoceros silvestris
GAAGTGTTCTAAAATCTCCGGACGTGCTGAGGCAGGAAGGCAGCAGCCGCTTCGCAGCCCTCGCCCACCTTAGGTTTTCTGGCAAAAGTTGTGACCCACACGTGATACGTCCCGCAGCTCTTCCTGGACTCGGGGTGATGCCAGGGTGGCTGTGAGGATGGACATCCGTATTGCCCAGTGACCCTGCTCTCCCCCAGCCTTGGGGACGCAGGAGCATTGCAGCCTTACCAGGAGCCTGGAGCCAGCAGGGGTCAGTTTGTCCCCCATATCTGCTCGCCAAGAGATTGTCACCAGGGAGCAGAGGCACATTTGGATTCACATCGTTCATCTGGGCACCCGGTAGCTTGGGCTGTGGTGCGAGGGTGTCACGCAGACCCCTCTGCAGCTGGAGAAGAGGGGTTGGCACCCTCAGCACTCACGTCGAGGTAAACAACTGAGGATGAATGGGTTGGCGGTTATCCTTCCTCTGTTCATGATGTCACTGGCGGCCACTGTGACCAGAGCCACAGGTCACGATGACATCAGGCTGTTAATGGGACAAAAGGGTGACAACTGGGCATGATTCAGGGACGGGGCAGTGTGAAGAGGTGGTCACAAGGAGCAGACGCAGAGTGCTGCTGTCTCCTCCCTGGCAGACAGTGCAGGCTGGCTCTCCCTGAGCATGCACATGGCAGGGTGTGGATGGGGACGGCGCGGCGCTGGGCGATGGCCTGGCTGCCTGGGAACTTTCTAAAATTACACTAATTGCATTGCCTAGCAAATCATAATGTTAGCTGTGATAGTTTGCTCTTCTCCAAAGATGCAGAGAGGCTTTATGAGCGTTAATTAACTCAGACTCGTACAGCACGCCTGTGAGGCAGGTACAATTACGTCCATGGAGTGGGGATGTCGCCAGCCGTAGGTCCCACGGTGTGGCAGCGCAAAGGCAGCGCACGCAGCCCAGGAGATCTCACAGGACCCACAGGACCAGCTCCCTCCCTGGGGTGCGATTACAGCCCAGGAGTTCCCACTCCCAGGACTCCTCTCTGTCCGTCCCAGCTCCCTGCACGCGCACATCCATATGCACCATGACTTCCTGGAGCAAACACAAGGCAAAACCATGAGGAGTAGTTTTGCTAGTCAACAGCCAGCAGCCACAGCCCACTGTCCTGCCCGGGTCCAGCAGAGTCCATCTGTCCTCTCCCGACCGCCCTGCTGTGTCCATTCCTCTGCTCCCACCTGGCTCGCTCACCCCGAGGGGCCCTGCAGCTCCACACCAGTCTGCTCCCAGTGCCTGGCGTGCTCGCAGGAGCCTCGCCGAGGCAGGAGGCAGTGCATGCAGCTGGGGTGCTCCATGCACTTGGCTCTGTGTCCCGCACCCCTGCCCACCCCGGGACTCCAGCCAGCCAGGCCCCGGCGCCCCAGGCAATGTTCTCTGTAGTGTGGAGCCAGGGCAGAGAAGCAGAAAAAAAATCACAGAATGCATCTAAATAAAATATTAGTAAGTGTGTTTCCCACGAGGTGCCGGCAGCTCTTTGATTTCATGCTGTCTTTCTGGGTGACCGTGTGGTCACTCCAGCCGGAGGGGACAGCGGCTGTCCGCAGGGCAAGG
>NW_010397175.1:75173-76446 GCF_000710305.1 Buceros rhinoceros silvestris
ATCCCCGAGCACCTCGCCTGACTCTGCAAAGGGCTGGCTTCCTGCAGTGGGTGGCAGGATGGCAGCAGGAGGCTCAGCAGCACACATGTGTAACCACAGCAGGTCCCGGCTATGAGGCTCACAGGATTTTGCCCAGTAATTAAGAGCTCTGTTGATCTCAAAGGGCAAGACTGGATGTGTCCTTCTCATCACACCATCCCTCCACCCTGCCTCGGCTGGGAAGGCTGCCCCATCCCTGGAGATCACAGCAGCACCGATTCACAGAAATCCCTCCCTTCCTCCAGCAGCCAGCAGCGAGCAAAGGGTGAAGGCACACAGCTGCACAGAGCCCAGCACTGGGAGCCTCACTGGCCTCTGTCCTCACCCCTGAGCTGAGGACGTTTGAGATTATTAGAGAGAAACACCACACATTTTAGAGAGCAGGGATGCCTTCTCCGGCACCCCGGGCATCCCCCCGTGGCCGCTGATGGCAGTCAACGCCATGGGCAGGGTGACCTGCCCCCACCATGACCACCCGCGAGGCACCGTGCCCTCCCCACCACCGTGCCATCGCTGTCCCTCCGGTGGGCGGGAGGCTCTGCACCGAGCGGGGATGCTGCTGCAAATGTCAGCTCTAATAGCGGACTTCACCTTAGCTGGACAGAAGAGCCCTGTGCCCTGTGGCAAAGCCACTGCAGCTGAGCTGCACAAACCCACCGGGTCAAACCCGGCCATTCGCAAATCGCACTTTCTTAGCACGGGGAAGAAACGGTTATTTCCCCTAATTACAAGTTAAATGCCAAATAAATGCCCTACCCTGTAAGGTAATTGCCATGTCACCGGGTGATTAATTCCTGCTCTACACACTGAGAATCCGCACAACATTTGCCAGCGGTAATAACCCGCTCCCCTGAGTTCCCGAGCTCCGCACCGCCGTGCTGTCGCCGGCCATCGCCGGGCTCTGCTGAGCCAAGGCGAACGGTGCTCTCCACACTCACGGAACTCGTCTGCAGCAGGGCCCAGGCTGACAAAGACGGGCTGCTCTGCCCCGGCATCCAGAGCTGTGGCTCCAGCCCGAATGCTGCCCCCGGCCGCGGTGCCCCAACGCGGGCAGCCCAGCTGCGCTGCGGGCTTCACAGTGCACCGGTGGTCTGGCCCCTGGCCCGCAGCAAGATGCGGGAGCTCTGTGGGACGGCTCTGCTCTCCAGAGAGCCTGGCTGGTCCCTGGGGCCGGAGCAGAGAGCTCTGTGTGGGCTCCCGGTGCGGTGCCGGGCTCAGCATCCGTGGGGCACCC
>NW_010397175.1:76759-77790 GCF_000710305.1 Buceros rhinoceros silvestris
CGGGATGAGGAGGGGTCTGGCCCATCCCTCTCCAATCCCCCGCTCCCGAGAGGGCGGCTGCCAGAAGAAGGAACAGCTTTCAAATTTAGTTTTATATGTATATGAGTCTCAATCAGTGACGCTTGCTAATTACATTTTAGAAAATAACAAAAGGGAATTCTAGAGAAAAGCTCAGCATTGAGCCTTCCCCCTACACACCCCCACCACGTTTTTTTTCCCTTTTTTTAAAGAAATAATCTTTTAAGCAGCAAAAAACTCCCCAGTGCTGCTGGTACGAATGCAGTGTAACCTTGAATTACATGTAGCAGCGCTGGCTTTCATTATTTATTAGGAAGATCAATTAGAATATTCTGTTTGCAGAAGAATATAATCCAATATGTACTTCAAGCACTAACAGCTAAATATATGCTTATTTAAAAATCAATCTAAAAGTCAAGGTTTCCTTTGTAAATCCTTACTACAGATTAAAAAAACAGCTTTGAGTGTTACCACCTGCTGAATGCTGTAGTCTCAAGGAGACGGTTATCCATTTTAAAACACCTCGAACGGGAACTGGCTGCAGAAAGCGAACAGCTGCTGAAATCCCCCGGCGCAGGGGGCTCATGCTGGTGTGCATGACGGCTGTGGGGCTCCCATGGGTGGGCACCCCAGGACCCCACAGGGGAGCGGGGAGGGCGCGGCGGGAGCGTGCCAACCGCACCGAGCGATTCACCTCCCGGCGGAGGCTTATCTGTCATTGACTTGCCCGGGCTGACACGGAGCCAAGGCACCCGCCTGACAGCCCGGCCCAGGATCCGCAGTGTCCTCGCCTTTCTCCTCCGAGGCGCAAGTTCTAAGATTAATTGTCATGTATTATTTATTGACCCCAGCCGCGACCTTGGCCCAGCGCGGTTTCCTTCTGAATGCCTCCGCACGCAGTGATGGTGGCGACAGGCAGCAGCTCCGGCAGGGTAGCACCAGCGGCACAGGGTGCTTGGGACCCCCGGCCATGCTGTGGGGCTGCCCGATGGCCCCCCGAGACACGCTGGCCC
>NW_010397175.1:78145-82823 GCF_000710305.1 Buceros rhinoceros silvestris
CCGCAAGCCAGGCACGGGCGTGCGCAGCAAGCCTGCACGTTCTCCTTCCTTCTACGCTCCTTCTCTTTCGTCTTTCATTCTCAAATCTTATCTCCAGGTAAAGAGGGTATTTGACAGGATCAAAAGGTGACCTTTAACAAGGTTAGCGGAGCCTCAAATGAATCCCTGCGAATTCACGCACACTCCAGCCTTACAGGGAACGGTTCTCTGATCTCCTGGCCGCGCAGCAAGCCTGCACGTTCTCCTTCCTTCTACGCTCCTTCTCTTTCGTCTTTCATTCTCAAATCTTATCTCCAGGTAAAGAGGGTATTTGACAGGATCAAAAGGTGACCTTTAACAAGGTTAGCGGAGCCTCAAATGAATCCCTGCGAATTCACGCACACTCCAGCCTTACAGGGAACGGTTCTCTGATCTCCTGGCCCTCGGTGGAAAAGCTGTTTCACAAAGATCTCTGCCAAAAGTCTGTGCATCAGGCTGAGAAAACTTTCCTAAAAACCCAGCACCTGGAGCTAGGTACAGGTCGTCCTTCAGCTGCTGAGAAAGCAGTAATTAAAAACTCCTTTCTCTGCTCCAGTTCCCCGTCTCTTGCCAGTTCTCTCAGTCTAACAGATTCCTGACTATCCCCATCCCTCACTTAGCTAAATAAAATCACTCAAACACCTCTTAGGAGACGCGTTACTGCCGTGGAGGGAGGTTGGACAGAAGCAATCAGAACGGTTAGAGTGATCAGTGGGCTGGAAACGCATCCAAACCGAGCACGCGACGGGGACCCGTGGCTGCCTGCTGGGCAGAGGCAACATGTTGGCACTGCCTGGGGACCTCACTGGCACCGAGGAAGACAATGTCACGCTGGGGCTCCCCAGTGCCCCCCCAGCAGCATGGGGTCCTGAGGTCCTCCTGGTCCCGCCCAGAGAGATGCAGAGAGGGACCAGCAGCATGACTGGTGGATGGCAAATCCCTGCCTGAGGAGATGGGGCTATTTGACCTGTGAGCTGGGGTCACTCCAGCCTTGGCTGAGACCAAGACCCACAGACCTCTTCTAAGCACCGGTGGGTAAATTCCAGGGGGGAGAAGAACAGCCTGGGCTAAGGGACAACGTGGCCATGAGGCAGTGCAGCTGCACCGTGGGGTCAACCGGCTGCAGCGCTGCGTCCCTCCGCAGCCCCAGCAGAGGAGAGGAGGGGAGGCTGGGCTGGGCAGGATCGGGAGGGCAGGCCCTTGCTCTCACCAGCACTGCCAGTGATGGGATGCCCACTCCACCGGCAGAATGAGGGGCCACACGGCAGAGCGGCAGAGCTCGACGGTGCCGCTGCCCGTGGCAGGGCATCCGAAGCGAAGTGAACAGACGGGAGTGGGTGGGCGGGCAGGGATGATACCAGCGTTAATCATTTCCGTGCCACCGTACAAGACTGCAGCAGCACACAGCCTGTGCCGCCCCGCTGCCAAGCACCGCGGGCGAAGGCACAGCGAGCCGCTCTGCACAAAGGCTGCCCGCTCAGAGGAGCCAGCCCGCTGTGGCTCCACTGGCCAAGACACAGTCCCTTCCATGTCCCCACACCTCCAGGGAGAGGGACGAGAGGTGCCAGCTTGGGGTGCTCTGGGACAGGACAAACGGAGCCGCGCTCCCTCCTCCAGCCTCCTCGTGCACACACAACCCGACGTCACCTCGCCGCAGGTACGGCAAACCCACCCCAGGCAGGCCAGCAGCCAAGGGGTTAATGCACCTTGTTATTCCTTTCATACCTGGGTTCCACTTATTTGCAGACTGAATTTCCCAGAAGCCAAAGCTTTTACTAGAGGATCTGCTGTAGAACCGTGTTATTATAGATTGCAAGTTCCTTAAAGGTCAGGTAACACAATACAATTGAATCATATTAGTGAGCGTAGTGACTTGGTATTTTACTAAGGGAACACATAAAGCAGATTGTTTGTTGCAGAGAAATGTACGTTGTGTAATAGAGCCAGTGTAATTGTCTCCAAACACAAACAAACAGTTTACAACAAAAATCCTCCTGTAATTGCAGGTCCTCGGTGCCGCCGCCAGCAGTGCCGGGCACCGCAGGGGACCGGGGCGGGCACCCACGACTGTGTTCTACCGCTTGGGTTACGGCACCTCAACGCTCAGCGGAAGCTCTAGCAGGGAAGTGAACAATTTCCAAGTGCACTGTCGAGAGACAAATATTCGATATTTCATTTAAGGTATGGTCTGCAGTCCGCGGTGACTCCGAGACAACGCAGAGCGGGCCGTGTGTCACAGCGCTGTTTGGGAAACGCAGAATTGATTGTGAGGATGATTGAAGATTTCTGCAGGGCACATTTCCCAAGTCTGTGATGACCTCTCCTTTTTTTTCTCTAATTTGCCTGTAATCTACTCAGACAAATCCTTTTATCGCATTTATTTCCTTTCCAAGTTACAACTGGTGTGATTAATTACTCAACTTTGCGGTTCTACTTGCCCTCCGTACGCTCTAATTTTTCTTCCATTTGAAATGGTTTTCCATCTCAAATAGACACATTTCCTCTCTAAGCTCCTCTGTCCCACTGAAACTCGCTGCTAATGATCGATCCTACGAGCGACAGGTTTCCCAGGAGGTGCCCGGCAGCCGCCTGTCCCCCCTGCCCCGGTTTTGCATCCCTTGGACACCGCTCGTCTCCCCCTGCCCACTGCCTGTCCACGGGGAGGGGAAAAGCACAAACTGCTTCCTCCAGAAAGTTGGGCGCAGCCGCTCCGCCAGCCTGGAAATTCCCATTTGGTTCTAGATTTAATCTCGTAATGAAAAAGGAATTGGAACCAGCGCAGCTGTTTAACCTTCCCTAGTCACAGAAAGGGAAGGAAAAGTAATTTAAAAAAAAAAATTGAATACACAAAGCCACGTCTCGCTCATGCACCTTTAACACCCGCATCGGCTGTTCTCCATCCGGGGGGACCGGAGGAGGAACACCGGCACCCGGCTCCCTCTCTGAGCATGCCACCGTGTCCCAGCCGAGCAGCAGCGAGAAACACGCGGAAAAGCAATTAGATTTAAATCTAGCTTCCTCTTTCTACCTCGCCTTTCTCTTTTCTCTACTTAGATGCTCTTCAGTGTTGTAACTAATATGATTTGTGTTTAGCACAGTGTGAAACAAGAATGATTTATAGCTCTGTTAGCACTCCACAGCTACCTGACTCCATCTCAGCCCCCCGAAAGGGCACTCCAGGAGCAGATTGACACGAGAGCTCTGGCATTACATGTAATTATTTGTATACCCTGCCCACATAATCACTGCTATTCCGACTCTCACCGTGCCCGCACGCTTTCCTTACACCACACTGGGCTCTGCTTTGGGAGAAAACAAGACCAGGACCCTCGACCAGCTCCAGCCCCCGATGCCCCAGAGTGGCTGCTGCCCACTCCACTTCCAAGAGCTGATCTGCTGGGCTTGGATTGATGTCTCAGCTCAGATTAACTGGTGCCTGAGCTAAAACAAACAGGGGCTTGGGCTCGGGCTCTGCATTTCATTACCAGCCGCTAACGCAAAGGCTCTGCGTGGCTGGGAACCCATCAGAGCCAGCTCCCTGACAGTGCTCAGGAGAGCGGCACGTTCAGGCTGGCTCCGTGACTCAGGTGTCAAAGTCCTATTGAAAGTCTCTGGAATCAGTCAAACCCGCGTGGTTCTGGCAGCAGCTCTGGCAGCAGCTCTGGCGGTGAGGATCCTGCGCCAGCAAGTGCCCTTCATCAATTCTTAATGCTGCCCCAAGTACATCCAGCGCCCTCCCGGCCGGCAGCAACGCGGGCGGACAATAAGCGGAGCCCCCTCCCTTCCTTCAACATATAACAAGAAGCCAAATGAAATAATGAAAGAAACTCATTTTAATGCCACAGAGGGAATTGTTTTATTGCTAAAGCAGCAAATAGAACTAATTGAATCTGCTGGATGAAAAAAAAGGAATGAAAGAAAGGAAGGAGAGGTGCAGCACACAGACAGAGAGGGCGAACAGGAGCCTGAATATTCATGGGCCTGGAACCTGCAAATCCTTGAATGCAAAATGTCTTCATAACGGATAGCAGTGCCTGCAGTGATGCCCGCACCGCGCTCGGAGAGAGGGGATCGGGAATGTTTGCATTTACGATGGTTGTTTTTTAAGTAAAGCTACAGAGCAGATTCTCTGGTTCATTAAGCTGCTTTGCATCTCCCTGTAAAACAGAGCGGCCTGGGAGCGAGCGCTGGGGCCGGCACAAACCCCACCGGCAGCCGAGCGCAGGGCAAGGCTGGCACCAGCACACGGAGGAGCCCCCCAGCCCCATGGTGGGATGGTTGTTTTTTAAGTAAAGCTACAGAGCAGATTCTCTGGTTCATTAAGCTGCTTTGCATCTCCCTGTAAAACAGAGTGGCCTGGGAGCGAGCGCTGGGGCCGGCACAAACCCCACCGGCAGCCGAGCGCAGGGCAAGGCTGGGCAGGGCAAGGTGCCCACGCTGCCCGCATCCTGCCTGCCGGCGGGCACCAGCACACGGAAGAGCCCCCCAGTCCCATGGTGGTGGGCTCGCCGGCAGCAGGCACCCTGGGGACCCCCCCAGCACCAGCACACGGAGGAGCCCCCCAGCCCCATGGTGGTGGGCTCGCAGGCAGCAGGCACCCTGGGGACCGTCCCACTGCCTGGCTGGGACAGGCAGGGACCCGGCAGCCGCCCGGTAGACC
>NW_010397175.1:83039-94171 GCF_000710305.1 Buceros rhinoceros silvestris
TGGGCTGCGGAGCTGCTTCACCCAAACCACGTCCCACTTCACGTGCGGCCAGTTAAACCTGCCATGAACTTTAAAGCTCTCAGTTTTCAGAGGCAACATATATATTAACGCAGGGGGCTGCATTTTGGTAAGGCTGCATTCTCGTTCTTCGCTACAACCTATGGCATCCAGCAAGAAACACCAAGGATATAAATCCCATTAATGAAGGAGATGACACATACCCTGCCCGGTACATCTAAGCACAGAGGCACCAACACAAGGAATGACTGTTCGCGGAGTGCAAGGGAGGGCGTGCTCCAGGAGAACCCAGGGTTAGAAATGCAGTTTATGCTCTGAAGGGCCACACAACGTTCATTCAGCTCCACCACAACTGGAGGTCTCAACCTGTGTCCCAAAGGCAGAGAAAAGCCTGCTGAGCCTCAGTCCACATTTTTCCACCAGAAACCCCAAGGCTCTGCACGGGACTGACGGCGGGTTGCCCAGTGCCCAGACTGCTCCCGGACCCCGACGCTGCAGGCTGAGGGGAAGGTCTGTAGCAGAGATGCTTCACAGCAGGAGACGTGAGGTGAAACCTGTTCCTCTGCAGAGCCCCCCAGTCCCTTCCCCACCAGCATCCCCAATCCTCGTCCTCTAGGCACAGCAGGGAACTCCATCTCTCCTCCGTCTGCGACGCACTTGAGCATTAGCAGAAGTTAACAGGGGGCACTGGCAGAGCCACGCTGGGAAGCACCTCCCTGGGTCACCCGGGGGAAGGACCTCAAACTGGGCAGCAGAAGACTCGTACCCACCATGTGCCCTGTGGGGACCGCGGCCATCAGGAATCCCCGCTCCTGAACACATCACCTCGCTGCAGTCAGCAGCGTTGAACCCAAACGTTAATAAACAAGCTCCTCAAACACCCTGGCACTGGGAGAGCACTTTTTCACCGTCGCCTAGTGCAGAAAACGGCCGGGGCTTTCTGCTCAGGCTTTCCAAAAAACCAGCCCATGGCACAGACAGGGATGGTCTCCTCCAGAGACCACCGCATCCCAGGACAAGAGCGTTTCAGAATACCACATGGGAAGAGGCTAATAATAAAACACCTTGAAGTAACTTGAGCAGCAGTGGCTCCAGCGGAAAAGCCTGTAATGATCTAATAACACATTTCCCCTGCTGCCACTCCAGCCTCAAGAAATCCAGGGTAGTTTGAGCATTAAATCCACCACAGCTCTTCCTTTGTCATTAATTGTTAGGCTATTTGTATTACACGTTTTACATACCAAATAGACTCCAATTTCATGGTGGGCTAGGCTGCAGAAATGCCTCTTTTGATCTCTCTAATTCTAAAGTAGTATCAAACTTTAATATTTTCTAATGGAGTGTACATTTACTCACATCTCACAATATCACTACAATTTAGGAGCCATAAAAGTCAAGCTCTCCTCTGTATGATAGGCTTGCAGCTTTATTTCCAAAGTTCAATCAGTTAACCTAGGAGAGCAATAGCTTCCCTACAATGAGGAATGATACAGAATAATATTTAGATAGAGATAAACTCTTTTTGCATAGGAAATTGCATTACAATTTGCTGGGTCTTAGAAATTCTCAGCGAGATGCTTTAGTTTACCAATGAAGTTATTGCCTCAGGCATTTTTCCACAGTGCTTTGATTTTTTTCAGGGGCTTCTAGAGGATTTTGAGCTGAGTAAGGCACCTTTACTGCTCTTGATCCAGGCATGTGCAGCCAGCAGACCCAGCACACCACCCGCATCCTCTTCCCACGCCGATTCACCCCACGCTGACCAGGCAGTGGATGGAAGAGCATCCCAAAGAGCGCCTTTCTCAGGTGGGGATGGTGCAGCGCCAGGCTCTCTGCCCCTCCCGAGGGTGGGCACTACTCACACCGCTGGCTGGGGACTCCCAGGGCTCCCCCGGCACCATGAGTCCCCACCGAGTGCTCCTCCCATCAGGGCCAGCTCCCCAGGGGGACGTACATGTGGTTACAACAGCAGATACCCGGCCAGCCTCGACTGCTCTGGTTTGGCCAGAGATTTAATTTACCTTGGGCAGCCACTGATGAAGACTGGCAGGTAAGAATGCTGCCGAGTGCCTCCCCTCCACTGCTGGGCACGGGTCGGCATCCAGCCCCAGCCGCATGCTCCCATCTTCCTCCACACCAGCTAAACCATCTTCCCCCACAGCTCCCCCCGAGTTCACACCCGGCTGTCAGGTTTGCCCATCTGTAGGTTTTTCAGGTAGAAGAGGCAAAGCCCTTTCCTGGAACACCTCTGTTCCCCGGGTATCTCCAAGCTCCGCAGGAGCAGCGGGGCAGAGGTGGCAGTTGGAGCTTTGGGATTAACACGGTTCAAATAAAAAGCCCAGAAATTCACTGGGAGGTGCAAGTGCTGACGGCGCAAGTGAGAGGCAGCAGGATCGATGCGGCTGCTCCCCAGGGGACAGACCAAGTCTGGCCAATTAAAGACCTCCCGCAGCAGCGACTCCAGGATCCATGGTCTGCCACCAGCATTTCATGAGTCAGCGCTTTGGACATAAAAGGGTCGGCTTGTTTTTAAACAAGCGGGACTGGAGCAGAGTAATTCACAATTAATAACGTGCCCCAGTGATGCAGCCCCTCCTGCCCACGGGAGAGCCGGAGGCGAATCCTCCTCACACATCTGGGACTTGGAAGTGGGTCCTGAGGGGGGGTGGCAGCTGAGACCCCTGGGGCACCTGAGGAGCCCCAAAGACTCTGGAGCTAGTGTGCCCTCGCAGTCGGTGTCACCCATATTGGGTGGCTTTGTCTTTTCCTTGGCTGGGTGATGGCAGGTCCTGCTGTCAGCTGCTGAATCCAAATGCGAATTTAACACACGCTTCTGACGCTGACGTTAGCTCTCCATGAGCATGCTCGATGCTCGGCTTAATTATATGAATGTCCATCAAGAACAAACACAGAAAGGGCAGAGCCGAGGCTGAAATAAAGTTATTTGCAGATGTGGATGAACACTAACAGAAAGTATATTCTATTACTGTACCCATCTCAATGCAAGATGAAAGGAAATATGCTCTAAAATGCAGCAGAGCTGCAGATTTGAGCTACCAGAGCACCACTGCTCTGCTCAGATCCAAAATGATTACCCGCTGGTAAAGGAGGGGGCCAGGTCCACTCCAGCCTGGCTCCGGAGGGGATGCAAATCAGATTTTGGCTTGAAATGTGTTACAGCAATCGCCATAATACAAAATAAAGTCTGGCAGACGGAGCTATTTTTACCCACAGCCAGGTCTGTTTAGTAGGTCCGTGGCTGTAACTGATGTCCCCCTGCTATTTCCCCTTCCCCCCCGTCCCCCTGCCTCAGTTTCTCATGACATTGACAAGATTGGAGCAGACAACCGTGGGTATATTTTGAGAGGATCCTACGTTACTTAGCTGAAAAAATCAGTTGTGAATTTTGCATCCACCCTCAGCATTTGGCCTGTTTATATTGCCAAATAAATTCTTTAAAGAAGTACTGTACTTCACAGGAGAGCTTGTCAAGGTAAATACCTTCATTTACATAAAATGTGACTAGCAATTGAAATGTTAAAGCCATAAAGAGCAAGTTTATGATCCATCCTTGATGCCTGGATGTATAATATGACAAGGGGGAAAATAGTGCGCCTTGCAACGTTTACTAAATTGGTGTGTTGACTCTGGGGATGGAAATGGGAGATTTGAAAAAACAAGTTGGAGAGCTTTTTTGAGGCTTGGTTGGTTTTTCTTTTTTTTTTCTCCTCCTTTTTCCATAAATACGAATCCTTTCCACAGCCTTCAAACAGTTGGCTTTTAAACACACTCCTTCAGCTTGGAAACAGCAGCTACCTAAACAAACAAACAGACAGCGGGCAGGGACCTGCCTGGGAAGATGCTACCTGGCAGGCGGGGCTCCCAGGGATGTCCGCCTTGGGTCACGGGGGGACAGGACCCCGGTAGGGGGCAGAACCCCGGCCATGCACTCCCACACACTGCTTGTCACCTGGAGGGGTGGAAGTGGAGAGCGGTGCCCATGCGCTGTGACATACAGCTGAAGTCTCAGAAACAGCCCAGCGCTTTGCCGGGCTCACCCCCTGCCTCTGATCTAAACCGGAACTCCTCCCAGTGACTGGAAGACTCTTACAACTTAGGGTTTTCATTTAAAGATTTTAAAAGGGAGGGGAAACCAATTTAAACCACTTCAAATCCTAAATAATACTTTAAGAAAGTGAATAAGAAGGATAAAACGGACTGCTGCCTACATATATACCAGTGAAATGGTGATATCCACACTTAACGCTCTGGCAAGTTTGATCGTGCACGTTCCTCACCCGAACCCCGTACGAACGTTCCAGCCATTCGTTCATACTCGTACCCTGCTCAATTCATTGAAACCACTTCAAGCAAAAATCATTTGAAAGAAATTACCTCTGTGTATTACACCATGAGCAGTGAGAAATGTCCCACATGAGCCTCTCCAGCCCCCAAAGCAATAAAATACCTGCTGAAGTGCAGGATATAATGACTCTGGGAAAAGAAGTCCCCATGACAACAAGAGGTAAGAGAAACCCATGAAAAGCAAAAGACTCCGACCTCTCTCGATACAAGGTGTCACCAATTTGTGCCGGAATTTTTCACTTTGAAAATCAAAGCCTTTGTCCATAACTTTCTTTGAGAACCTGTTGTTCCTCCTTTGCTTGTCTGGGCTTTGAACAGAACAGCACAAGCCTCACTAAACCAGACACTGAGCAGGGGTCAGGCTCATCATTTAAACCTGTCAACGCAACCAACTGACTCTTCGCCTTTCTCTTCTCCAGAGGGACTGTTTTTCCCCGAGTCTATTTTGGGGTTTTTGGTAGCATCTACATGCTTGAGCGATGCTGCATTCACACACAGAGCGAAGCTCACCAACTTTGGCACTTCCATGTAACCCTTAAACCATTAGCAGCAAAGCACCGGAGCGTTTACTTAGTGAATTATTGAGCAAGATCCTACAGCGTTCTTAAAAATACAGCGCAGCAGTTAGATTATTTTAGGCCTGGTGACATACGATGGTTCCCTCCGTGCTCCAAGAGATGCTCCAGCAGTTATCGGAGGAGGCGTCTGTGCCGTGCTCGGCCGGTTTTCTGAGCCCTGGGTTCACAACCCTCCCAGGTGCTTCTGCTGGGAGGTGCTGGGCTGCTCCCACTCGTGGGGCCCTGGCACAAGGGCCGTGGTGGGACATTGCCCACACGCCCACAGAAGCAGTGCCGGCTGCTTCTCTGCCAGGTCTGAGTGGGGCAGGTGCCCGAGGGCTGCCAAGGGGCTGCAGCACCGTGCTGACCCCCTGCAGCTCTCTCCGCACTATGTGCCCACCATCGCCTGCAAACAAACACATTTCACCTAGAGGCAGTGGCAGCGACCAGCTCTGCGGGAGCCCATGTCCCAGAGCTCTCCCTGCCAGCGTGTTGCCCCTCGCACTTCTCACTCTCTTTGCAAGAAGAGCAAGCACAGCGTGGAGGGGCTGCGGGTGCTGCGAGCAGCTGCCATTCCCATAGCTACAACCGATAGCCTGTGGATAACCATCATCGGGTGATAAAACACTGCAAAGAGGAACCATTCATTCCTGCATCCCATCCCGCCAGCTGAAACCCAGCAGAGAGGCAGGGAGAAGACTGCTGCCCAGCAGGGGTGCACAGTGGGCTCCCCCAGCCCAGGGGACTGACTCTGGCGCATGGTGGAGTCACTCTGGTAGCTCCAGGCGCAGAAGAAAATCCATGCCTGATGCCAGAGCATCCTCTCTCCAACCCTCAGACGGGTAAAAGACAGGGACCAACCAGAGCACTGCCGGGCCCCTCACTTGCAGCCCAGATCCTCCGCCAGCTCCACCGAGAGCCAGCCCAGGCATCGGTGGGAGGTTGGTGCTGCTTGTCTGCATGCAAGACTCAGGCTAGAAAAAGCAGTGCACAAGTAGGATCGAACCCAGACCTGGAGGTTTAGAGAAGGTGAAGGGGGCAAGGTATTGAAAGAGCTGTGTTACTTGTGTTACGCGTACAGTCTCCAACTCGGATTAATCCCAGTGCACTGGATCCAGAGAGGAGGGAGGGCAGCTGAGTCACTACACTTCAGCAAAAGTCAGCTCACAGCAGGTCCCAGAAAGAAAATCAATACCTTTCCCTAAGTTACCAGAAGTGCAGAGGACACAGTACACTGGGAAGGCCTTCTGCATAGAAATACAGCAGTGCCCGGGCTGCTGCAGCAGTGCCTGCTGTTAGCAGCAAACCCCAAACCCTCTGTCCACGGCGGGTGTCCGGTGGTGCCCATCAGCACAGGCTGACAGCACCGAGGGCAGTGATTTGATTTCCTGACTGTCCTGAGCTGACTGGAGAGGCGCAAGCGTCACCCAGCAATGCAATTACAGCTCTCAGCGAGGGTTACACCGTGTGGGACCGGGGCTGAAATGGCCCCGAGCTACAGCTGTCCAACACCTCCAGGGATACTGCAGCGGGGTCTTATCGCACCTCCCCGCACACAACCAGCACCATCGCTGCCAGCCGCCACGGTGGCAAGAGCCGGGTGCGCGGAGGTGGGATCAGCCCCAGTGCAGAGAGCGATGGCCCCAGCAGCCTCCCGATCAGCAGGGCAGGAGGGAGGCGAGCGGCCCCCAGGAGCAGCAGAGCCCGTTACAGCAATGACGGGGCGTGAAAGCCACTTCCCCGGCACAGACGAGTCTCCTGTCCATGGGGACACAACCGAGAGCACGGGCTCGCCGCTGCAGCCAGCTGCTCCCTGGAACTGCTGGCTCCAGAGCACGTGTTTATTAGCGGGAGAAGAGCTCCCTGTCATGGTATCGCTCATTATTTGTACAAGGGCAGCAGCTCACAGAATAACACACAGGCCTGACTGCTAGGGAGAACGCTCCAAAAAACCCAGACAGGCGGTGAAAATAGCATTAGACATGCAAACCCTTTCACTTCCTGTCAAGGCGGCTGCTCCCTGCAGCGGGGCCGCTCCACGCACAGAGCTACGCCCGGTGTAAGCCTTGACGTGCAGGGGCCTCGGGCAGGGCGAGAGGAACGTGGTCTAATTACAGAGACGTTGCCGCAGCCTCTCCACGAAGGCTCCACTGAGAGGGAGGAGAGGAGTAAAGCAACGTGCATGTACACATCAAATTTAACTCCTGGTTATTTGAAATAACCGTCAAATCAGTAAAGTTTGAAACCCCACAATTAAAGTTCACCACTGTCAGATACTGTCTTTGCATTGTGGAGATCATCTGTGTTAAAATTTAAATGTTTTCAAAATACTATTGTAAATGCCTAGTTTTCTGCTAAACACGTGATGTCGAGATAGACAAAACTGATCCACTGCGCCATGCTGAGCCTGCAGGCAGCTGGGAGCGAGGGACTCGGAGCACTCGGCGGTTCCTCTTGCCCCAGAGAGTGGCCGAGATGCTGCAGTGCTGAGCTCCACTGTGCTGGTCATTCGCACAAGCAGGATGACCCGGCTAAAGCACCGGCTAAAGCACCAGCTAAAGCACCAGCAGCGTCTGCGTACCTGGAGGTGTCAGTGCCTGCCCGTGTGTCACCGTGCCACCGCTGGAACTGCTGGCAGCGGGACAGTGCAGTGGCTGTGAAATACCAACAGGGTCACCTCCCCTCCTCCTCCAGTTGCATAAAGCCACCCAGGATCACACCGAAGCCAGGGCTCCCTGCAGAGCCCAGGTCCAGCCCGCCAGCACGCAGCCTCTCCCACGGCTGTTGCAGCAGGCACCAAAACAGCACTGCGAGGCCACAAACCTGTCCAGGTACTGGACACCACAGGCAGCGGCCATTCGCACAAGCAGGACAACCTAGCTAAAGCTGGGTTACCCACAAAATCCTCTCCTGCTTGTGCACCCTCGTTTCATGCCCAGGCAAGGAACTCGGGTGCATCCCAGATGCTGCTTCTCTTTCTGCTGGCCATGAGCATGTGTAGATGTTAAGCTAAATTCCATCCACACTCAGAGGCTTCCCAAGTCTCCCCATTGTTCTGCTGTCCTTGTTGCACGCTCAAAAAGGCTGTCACAACTCATGTCCAGCTGCAGGGCGGCTCGGGGCAGAGCTCACGGCGTGGGCCAGGCACACTGAGGCATGAGCATCGTGCAGGAGAGAGCACGTTGTCCATGCAAACGCCTCCAGCCCCGGCTGGCCACAGGGGCTATTCAGGGGGGTTACCCTGTGCCTGGGATGAGCGGGCAGCCCCTGGCCTGCGAGAGAGCAGAAGGATGCTGTGGCACTGGCTGAACAGCAGCCGCAGTTCCTGCGGGGAAGGATGGTGTGTCCCGGGGTTTAGAAGGAACAAACAGATGAAAGAGCCTCCAGCCACTTCCGAAGGCAAGGCAGATACCTGCTCCTTGCCACAACCATCATCCACGGTGGGACCAAGTTCTAGTGTATTGTAGGAGGTGAAGTCAGCAGAACTCATCCCCAAAGACAGTATTTACTGCCAGGTATCAGCGTCCTGGACTTGAGAGAGAGAGAGGAAGACATGCCAGTGTATCACTGAACTTTTCCTTCAACAAGCCGAACATTGGGATGTACGGAACCACAAATTAGAGTACACAAACAATTCTGGCAGCATAATACTGACCAGCCAAAACAAGCCTTCGACCCAGTTCTCCTCAGCCCGTGTGCAGGAAGACCCCAGTTCAGTCACTTCTACATAAGCTTCGGCTGCAGAGCTGAAGTGACGACAGACAGCCCAGCTCTCCCTAAAGGGCTCCAGGAGCGCAGAGAGCCGGTGCAGGGGCTGCCACATGCACCAGTCCCCAGGCACAAAGCCCCACTCGCACCACCTCCAGCCTGCGACCACCATCCCGACACAGCTCGCGGACATGGTGGCTAAAGCTGGCGCAGCAAGGACATGAACAACTCAGCGTGGGATGCACGTACAAGATCTGGTACCATTTGGGTGCTGCCTCCATTTTACACGTGGAGAAACTAAGGTGGGGGGACTGGTCCTCTTCCCTACAGCTCAGAGGACTGGAAGATATCCTCCGTACTAATGGCAAAGCAAGGAATCCCCAGGGGCTGCTCTTCCCTTATTTCACTACCTAGGAAAAAACTTGGCAGTATTAAAAGCTAACAGTTTATAACGCATAAAAAGCAGTGTTATATGCAAAATACAAACAAGTGATAGAAGTCGCTGAAAGGAAATGCAAGTATAAACACTTCAATAGTTGCTTCTTTGCTTAAAGAAAATTGACATTTCTGTGGAGAGGAAAAATCTCCCATTACTGTACCTGGGGCTCAGCTGCAGGCAGTCAGCCCTGGGCACACTCAATCAGGGAGTCTCAGAGAAGGTCAGGAAGCAATAGCTGCCAGTGTGGATGGGGAACCTTCCCCCAGCTCTGTTTTTGCTCAGTATTTGTGCAGCACCAAGCGCACCAGCCTCCCGGCCCACAACACCAGCACCGCTACCGCGCCGGGGGAATCCTGTTGCTTCTGCCAAGGTGCAGGTCACCAGCGCTGAGTGACCTGCCCCCTGTCCCAGCACAGCTGAAAACTTTAGGGGGGAGAGGGAAGAATAACAGTGATGCTCAGGCGGGTGTGAAAATGGCATCAGTTTAAACAACCCAGGCGAATCCTCAGGGCCACCATGGCAATCAAGCAGCAGTGTCATTTGTCCCATGGCCAGAGCATCCATCCTCCCAGCTCTGCCCAGCACCCTCACAAACCAGCTCTGACCCAGTCTTCTCTTCTCCACCTCTGTACCCGTGCAGAGAGCACCAGAAATGAGCTAAACAAACCACAGAGCTGCTGCAGGGGTGAACAATTCCAACGTGCGTTCAGCAAACGAAAACCCACGAGCACCCTTGACTCCAGGAGAGGAGTTACACCTCCTCCCCAGCCCTCTCCTCATAGCAGGGCTCTGAAGATTAAAAAGCAGCTGCTTGCCATATTCAATGCTTGATCTCCTTCTCTCTGTTTTCAATAAACCCAAACCCTTTTATATGCCACTTTCTAGCCTCTACCAACAAGTTTCTAAACTTGTATTTCAGGGCAAATCTTTCCTGCAGCAAAACAAGATATTGTGTCTGAAATTGCATATATACAAACACAATAACCACAGTCCTTTATTCCTTCCCCACGCTGGTACAGCACACTGAAAACACTCTGAGACAAATGTGCTTTCCCAGCGCTGATCTCCGCTCCACTGAAGCCCCTCAAGAAAATCCCTCAGCATTTTAACAAAGCCAAGTGGATGCGACACCAAACAAGTGTTAAAGGACTTCACTTCCACAGTTGCCACAGAAGCCTGTGTGCCTCGAGCGCCTCACATTTAAACACCTCTGACATGAAGACTGCGTACTCTGTTTTAATAGTGACCAGATAATCCAAGCGGTAACTAACTTACTGCCTCTATTCATTTTTTCCTTCATTTTCAGAGCAGCTGAACAGCTACCATACCTGGCACAACAAGGAGAGAACTTTATCAGCATTCTTGTAACGACACTAGCCTGGGTTGCCTTCAACCACAACCTGCAGAACTACCAGTAATTTGCAAGTTCTACTATGTATTGTGTTCCTTCCAGATTTGAGATTTTTTTAAAGAAAGAAAGAGAGAAAAAGCTTGAGCCACCACAATCCACTGATTTGCTAAACCTGCCAAGGCACTTAACACTTCATTACTGCAGCCCAGGATTTTCCAACCATCAGGACTTTCAGCATATGATTCCCTTAAAATGTTCCGCTATGTCAGATAACAGCATTTCCAGACTTCTTCACGAATAGGGTTTGATCTTGTTACAGAAAAAAACCCCAAACTTTCTCACGTGGAACTTGTTGAATAAAGAGCGAACCTTATTTGTGAAGTGAACCCTTCAGCCTGCATGGATGCTGACATCCCTCTTCACTTCAAAGCCCCCAGCATCACCTGGAACAACTTGCCACCTTGTTTATTTCAGTAATTATTAATTACTGACCTATTTACGCCAAATGTAGCTGAACTGCTACGCTCTGCTCAAGTGCTCCGTGCACGGGTATTACAGAAAAGGGATGTTTTTGCACATTTTTCCGGCTGCCCACCACGACACCGCATTTCAAACCACCGCAGCTGCCAGGCGAGGCACCTACCCGGCAGCGGGTCCGGTCGTCGGGCTCTGCACCGGCAGCGGCCCCGGGTCC
>NW_010397176.1:0-7029 GCF_000710305.1 Buceros rhinoceros silvestris
AAAACAAACCTTCCAAACAGGGAAAACTGGGACATTATAAAATAAATACAAAAATTTCTGGCTACCAGTGTTTCTAGTTCTATCACAACTTTTTTGAGGGAGGCTAATAATAGACATAGTACTCAAGATATCTGGACAACTTTCTAAAAACCTGATTTCTGCCATGGCATAATAATGTTTCCTTTCCTATTCTTCGTGCCTCTTCTATAATCCCTAGTGCTTTGCTTGCCCTTCTTGCTGTTGAACTTCACGCAGTATCCAGAGAACAATCCAGAAAGGCTTCGCGATCTCTCTTTTGCATAGTAATAGCGCAGTTAGAGCCTACCGTGCGCAGAAACAGAACAATTTTCTCCCTCTATGCATTAATTTGCATTATTTCCACTGAATTTCATCTGCAATTTTATTGCCCAGTGATCCAGGATTGCAGGATCCTTCTGTACGTGTTGGCAGTCATCTTTGGATTTGTCAGAACAAAGCAATTTTGTATCATCATCCCAGTTGTTTTCTTGGCTTCATTTTCTCTGATCGTTTATGAATACCTTAAGTAGAACAGATCCCAACAGAGTTTGACCCGGGATAACATATGCCCACCTTTGTTTCCCATCTTTTGACTGGTTTTATTACTCTTCTATGTCATAAAACTTGAAGCCAGTAAGAAAATTTGGCGAAGGGCCTTACTAAAAAATCCCTGCACATCATGCTAACCAAACAGTCCTGTTCACATACCTTGCATCTTACTGCAGTAGGGGTTGCGGCAAAACTCACGGTACCTGTTTCCACGTCAGATGCAGAAAACAGGCTTCCTGCACTGCAGTCACTGCTCCTACTGGCTTTCAGAGAATGGTGTTTGTCACTTTCCCCTCTGCTACTAAGATATATTTAAGCACTACATATATCCAGTAACAGCTCTATATACTAATAGTACTACTCACTGCTGGTAACCTGGACCCGGGTCTGTATTTAGTCCATATCCTGGGGCTAACTATGGAAGTTGCTTTATCACCTGATAACTTCTCCCACCCACTGAAGGGGGATCAGGAAAAGAAGACCCATGGGTTGAAATGAAAGCAGATTAATGAAACAGCAAAACTAATATTATTACCAATGCCAATATAAAGTATAGAAAGTTGTACTCAGCCCAGTGAGTGTGCAGCAGTCACAATAAAGAGGAAAGTGGTCATTAGGAGCAGAGTGGTGAGCTCTCCCAGGCACGGGGAGAAGCAGGAGGAGCAGGGAAAGGAGGAGCCCCCATCTTTAGCAAACTTACCCCTTTGTGCTGAGTGTGACATTTATGGGATGGGATCTATCTGTAGCCAGCTCAGAGCAGCTGCCCCAGCTTTTGCTCCACCGCACTCCCCCCACCCCCTACCCCTGTCTTGGGCTCCTGGCTGACTCAAAACTGCTAAAAGCCTGCACACCATGGCTGGCCTGTGATTCTGTCCCAACAAAACCAGGGTAATCTGGGAATTTTTAGCTGTAAATTTATTGATTTGCTTTAAAAATGTTTCTACTGATGTCTCAGTGTGTCTCAGGCTGTTCCTTGAACTCAGCCTAGCGCTGGACCCACCTCTGCTGTGGACTCTTGTGGAGAGATTCTTTGCACTTGCCTGTCATGCTTCCTCATCTTCCTTCCTCTACCTCCACCCCAGCCCTGCAGGCATCCTGCAGGCTGTCTGCCTTGCCAGGTTTTGTGAATTTTTCCATTCTCAGCTTCTAAGACTTCAGGAAGCCATGCCTCAAAATCTTTTCTGATCCATCTGCTGTGGTTACATATTTCAGCTCCTAGAACTTACCTTCTTTTTCCTACTTTTCCCTTTCTTACCTATTATTCATATTTTAAAGGGTGTCTTTACTACCTTTAATAGCATCTTTTAAACTCCTGTTTTACCTGGATGCCTACTTTTTTCTCCTTATAAACAAACTTTTTTTTTTTTCTGTGGTTACATATTTCAGCTCCTAGAACTTACCTTCTTTTTCCTACTTTTCCCTTTCTTGCCTATTATTCATATTTTAAAGGGTGTCTTTATTACCTTTAATAGCATCTTTTCAACTCCTGTTTTACCTGGATGCCTACTTTTTTCTCCTTATAAACAAACTTTTTTTTTTTTTAATAAGGTATTTACATTCACTCCAGGCATCTAATAGAGCATCTTTAAACAACTTCCATTGCTCCTGCAAGATGCTCCTTTAATTGATTTTCTTTATTTAATGTTGTTCCCCTATGTAAGATAAAAGTTACCATATTGGGTGGTTTGTATGTGTCTTTCTAATCTCATTTTATCACATTTTCTTCACATTTGATGTTGCGTAGGAAAGTAGTATTTTCACTGATACAGATGGGCTATTCTATAGCTAAATCATACGCAAGGTTCAACAAACTTTTCACAACTAAATCACCAGCTGATTTTCCTCCTTCAGCTTCCCTGATTACTTAGTCTGAGAAAGAAGCATTAACTTATCTAAAAATGTCACCTCTTCACCAAATCCTATATGGTATTTATACTCTTTGATTAGGGAAAACTGGAACAGAAATAATCTCCTGTTCATTGCAGATCAAGACTGGTTTCCTTCCAGAAGCATATTCTCTAGGCAATCTTATATTATAAATATCCCCAAATTATTTGGATTAAAGTCCACTTATTTGGTAAATGGATGAAAGATAAGGAATGGGAGTATGAAGAAGGCCAGGTTAATGGTTCCTCCTACATTAAACCTTGAGAACCTGTATTGCTGCTGAAGTGTCATACATGATCTTGAAGACATATTCAGCAAAGCAAGGCCTCAGGGTACAATCAACAGTGTTGCTTCTGGATGCTGAAATGGAATGCAGATCTGTATACCCTAAGATGAAAGTTGGATTCAAGAAATCCAGGACCTAATTTACAAAGGATAATGATTTTGCACATATAAACTATGGATGTGCATGTTCAAAGCTCTTCTTTCCATCATTTCTACTGCTTTCCCAAATTGGGATTTGCATTTGCAAATCGGATAACAAGGGATTAAAATGGAAAAATTACTCCAGGCAAACTAGTAACAGAATCAGTATGTTACGCACACGCGTTAGTGTTCAGCAGCCTACATTCACAAATTCAACCTAAAGCAGTGATTACCACATGGTATTGGAAAGAATTCTGGTTTTTTGGAAGATTTCCTATACATTCCATCCAAAAGCTAATTTAGATTCCTGCAGATTTTAAGACAGCACGACTAAAACATTGTAGACAGTTTGGGTGAAGCCGTTTCTGTTTTCAGGACTTTGCATGCTGAAATACCTACAGCAGATGTTAGAAAGTGAGAGAATCCAACTCAAAGCCATCATATCCATGCTACTGACTGCAAGTAACGAGATTCGATTCACATCCTCAATCAGCATAACTGTGCATAATGCGTGGTTAGCCTTCTACCTACCCAGAAAAACAGGCTGTCTTCTCAAGACTTGTACCATAAGCAGACCTGCAGGCAGGAGTTGAGCAACTGCACCCTGTAAACCACCTGTAAACCTCTACCGAAGTAGAGGACAGCATGTGTAGAAACAGCTGGACCATGTGTGTGACTTCCTCCTTTTGCTGACTGTGGTGCTAATTCACATCCATTTTCATAGGAGCAAGTCTGTTATTCCCCTTTCTATCAAGACCTCATTAGTGAGACAGAAAAACCTGTGTATAAAATAGTACTGTGCACAGTAGATGCAGAATGAGTATCAAAAGCTGATAAATGGATCTTTCAAACAAGGGTGGGTGAATTTGCTGCCAAGGGCCTATGTCACTTCCGTTCTTAAAATAAATACCGACTCACCAGTTTATATTCTTTCTGCTATGGCTTTTACCAACCTGTACTTACACATCCCTGTGGCACATAAGGCCTCACTCACCTCTGAGTACCTGTGGCCCTATAAGTATAAGCATAAGCCAATTAAAGCAGTAAGCCAGCTCTAAATTAACATGCAAACCAGAGTGTCTTCATGGATCTCTACTCAAAGCCGCAACTGCCAAAACGAATCCTGTTACTGCCCTCCCTCTGCCACCTCTCTGAGAACACCTCTCCAAGGCAGCAGGACACAGAGCCCCGTATGTGTTCCCAGTACAGCTGAAAAACAATGCAACTCCACCAGTATTCTGGCTATTTTGCTTTCCTGGATTGACTGGTGTTGCGAGAAGAAAGGTAGCTTACCCTGAGCCCCTGTGGCTCTGGCTAAGCGACACAGTAGATCCACCAAAGATAAGCAGGCTTTAAGACAAGAGTGTGGCAGGAGCACAGTACAAAGTAGCCCTAATTCCCAGGGAATTTGGCTCATAGTATCAACTGCTGGGAGCGACTATGAATGAATACAGCAGAAGCCTACACATTTTGAATGTGTGGCAGGAGCACAGTAAAAATTAGCCATAATTCCCAGGGAATTTGGCTCATAGTATCAACTGCTGGGAGCGACTATGAATGAATACAGCAGAAGCCTACACATTTTGAATGTCCATCAAATACAAATGAGGGACCTTCTGTGTATCTCATTAGTTTTACGAGGATAAAGAACTCAAAATATTATACAAGCATGTTTCCTGAAAACAATTTTTTGGCAGTAAACAGAGATGTCAACAGCAGGAGAAAAAAATGTGTTCATCAAGAGATGCTTCCTAAAGACAGCAGGGATGTCACTGAGAGAAGCTTAAGGATGAGCAGGCTTGAAAACCATGCTTCATTTTTTGATATCACTGATTAGTGGTGTTAGAGACCTTTGATCTCTTGAAGAGACATCACTTCAATCTTTTATACAGGCAGAATTGTCCATATAAATACCAAAGAAACAGGTTTTCTTGAGTTTGAAGAAAAAAACCCAATGAATCCAGAGAACTTTTTCCTACTCATTCTGAAGTGTCCTCAGAAACACCAACTAAAGCATCTGTCTGCACAGAACATGAAAGGTACTTCATGTAACCAAGACCAAAAATAATTTCTCTGGCAATTTCTGACAGATAAGGAACAACTTTTCTGTTTCTAGACCAACTCAAGACCAGATTCAATGTCCGTTTAGGAAGTTGGAAGCTTGACATATGATAGCTACACTTCAAGTGTGTTACATAGAAGGTGACATCCTGCTCAGGAATGCTTTACCTCTGGATCCCACATGCCTTTCTGTACCAGGTAGATGTCAGCAGCCCTAACACTGTCAAGGGGAGGTTAGTTTAATTTCATCAAGACTGTTTAAAACTAGTCACTGATTACACACAGCAAAGGGATCCAAATTCTCCATTTACACTGCAGTGGTGCTGTCTCAGGTAGCCTGCAAAATTGATTCATTTAAACAGCCTGTGTGATTCAGCGTTGGAGATCCAACTAGAAGTCATTTCTAGCCATGGATAATGAGAAAAGTGCAGGAGCAGTTTTCGCACAGCATTTAGGCATTTGCACTCCTGATTTCTGGTCATTTGCTACCCATGACACCTGACAAGTACAGTCTCTCACTAAAAAATCCACAGGGATTGAGAAGGATGAAGATGGAAAACCAAAGCTGTTACCCAGAAGCTAGCACTGTGAATTAGCCATGTCCAACCCACCCCATCAGGATGGTAAATATAAAGGACCTGACTCCTCTCTAGGAAACAGGAGGAGGGAAATGTGGACAACAGCAGGAGGAGGGAAGCTAAGCAGTTGTTTTTCTTTTCCAGTTTTTCAAAACTATGTTAAAACAAAGAGGAATTAAATAGGCAACAACCAGAACAGACACTGCTGGTAAGTTTTTCTCTGTGCCATTTAATTACCACGGTAGCTATTTATTCTTCCTTTTTTTAATTCTGCTAAACATTTACTATTCCACACAGCACTCAACCCTGTCATCAGTGAGGATGGCCATCAATCAGCAGAAACACATGTCAGCCTGGTAAGTTTTTCTCTGTGCCATTTAATTACCACGGTAGCTATTTATTCTTCCTTTTTTTATTCTGCTAAACATTTACTATTCCACACAGCACTCAACCCTGTCATCAGTGAGGATGGCCATCAATCAGCAGAAACACATGTCAGTGTGTTTAGCTTCCATCCCATACTCCAGTCTCACAAGGCACCCGAGAGGAGATGCTTAGCTGGGAGTAGCAAGGCAGTGTAAGTTTCTCGTGCTTTTTATTCCCACCTTCTGATGAAACAGTGTGCAATCAACACCAGTAAACATAAATCATAGAATCATCTGGTTGGAAGACACCTTTAAGATCATCGAGTCCAACCGTTCACCCTGCACTGCCAGGGTCCCCAAACCATGTTCATCAGTGCCACATCTACACAGCTTTTAAACACTTCCAGGGATGGGGACTCCACCACCTCCCTGGGCAGCCTGTTCCAACACTTCGCAATCCTCTAAGTAAGGATGTTTTTCCTGATATCTATCCTAGATCTCCCCTGGCACAATTTAAGGCCATTTCCTCTCATCCTGCCACTTGTTACATGGGAGAAGAGACCAACTCCCACCTCCCTACAACCTCCTTTCAGGTGGTTGTAGAGAGCAATCAGGTCTCCCCTGAGCCTCCTTTTCTCCAGACAAAACAACCCAATTCTTTCAGGTGCTCCTCATAAGACTTACTGTCCAGACCTTTCACTGGCTTTGTTGCCCTTCTCTGAACACACTCAAGTCCCTCAAGGGAAATCATTCCTGGTTTTGTGCTTTTTCCGGCACTTTGTGGTTATTCCTCTGCTTCCCATAAGGGGAAACAGAAGTCCTAGTAGTTAGATGGTGTTCTTACTGTGTTATAAAGTAAATGTCAAAAGTAAATCTGTGATACATTAGGAAATGTACAATGTAAACTCTGTTTGTCCAAGCTAAGTTATATTTGCAATTTCTCTGGATATGGTAGCTTGGTCTTTCACACGGAAGAGTTGTGCTTCACTATGGCCAGAAATGGATTAGGGAGATTGTTGACACAAATCAGACAAAATTGGCTTGAACTGTAATAACCTTTAATATTCCTCTTTAGAGAAGTTATTGAGAAATGGATAAGTGAGACTTGGATTCCCATGCTTCATATTTTCATTCTGGCAGAAAGA
>NW_010397176.1:7122-7816 GCF_000710305.1 Buceros rhinoceros silvestris
GCATAGCATACAGCAAAAGAAATCTTCCCAGTTCCAGGACAGAATAAGCCAACCAAGAAGTTACTGTCTCACATAACATATCTGCAGTGAGACAACAATACCATGTCCATCAGCACCCCAAATCCCCATCAGTCTGCATTGGCTTCACCTGAGTGCTGCTCACAAATCCTGAACCTCTAATCTCCTCCAGCACATTCAGTTGCTGAGAAAAGTACCTTAGCAAACATAATAGGTGGATTTCTCCTCCCAAAGGAAATTTTTTTAAAAATCTAGTATTTGCTTAGTATTTTGTAGTAAGTCCAACACGGTTCCTTTTACTTTGTCACTGTACAATCTGTACCAGACTACGGTAGAAATAGTAGGACAAGAGAGCAGGACAGGATCCAAACCCATTAAAGGCAACTGAAAGGTACCTGTTGACTTCATGGGGCTTTGAATGGAACCCTTTGAGAATCACTGACGCTGTTACAAGACTACTTATAAAGCCACTGCCATTGGTTTGGCTGTAGCAACATCCCAGCATGGGCAAGAGAGGGGCTGTGGCCAGTTGGAGCAGCAGGGCAACAGGCACCAGTCCTCTCTGCCTTGGCATGCAGCTTCTTAAAGAGACATTGTCCCGCCAAGAAGCTCCACAGCCAGTGAGATGCAGTGATGAGCGGGGGGGGGGGGGTGGGGACTGTAATTGTTGAGCATA
>NW_010397176.1:7838-30706 GCF_000710305.1 Buceros rhinoceros silvestris
AAGCCCGCCCCCGCGGCGGTGAGGTGAGTGTATGGGGGGGGGGGGGGGTTAGTACTGTAATTGATCGACATAGAAGCAAACCAAAACAAACCAAACTGTTTTTATCTTAAACCAGGACAGCCACATACCTCAAGCACAGCAGGATTTGTTTGCTAAAACACCACCACAGAGCTCTTGGCTGCAGAGTGGGGTGCAGCGTGGCTGACCACGCAGACCAAGCAGAAGCATGGCGCTAAATAGGGTTAACAGAGACGAAACAAGAGGATGATTTCCATGTAAACAAATTAAATCGCCAGATTATCTCCTTCTGGAATTATCCATCAAAAGCCTTTGTGCTGTGTATTTCTGGCCCTTTCTGATTTTGAAGACTGCACATGTGCAGGGAGGGAGGAAAAACAGTACAGGCCAATTCTCTGGATATTTTTCTTTGAGCACCGTACTTCGTCATAAAAGTAGGGTTTATACTGTTTTTATGATCTCCAGCAGGATTTTAGTCTCATGTTGTAGACATTTTGAGATGCGTAATAAATTGTTGTGTTACTGCATTCACCTGGAGAGAGTTAGAAGTCTGTTTTAGTCATGTTCTTCTGAAAAACTTGTAAAACTACTTTCACCCATAAAGCTAACAGTTCAGCTTCTGTCTGTCTGAAAAGGAGTAGGATGCATGTTAAGGAAAATCACAAATGTCAAATAACATACTTAAAGGATAATTAAAGAAAGCAAACTGAGAAGGGGCATTGTCAGGAAGGTGAGGAGGATAAACCTCTCCTAAATATTTTTTCAGCTGTTTAGCAAGAGTTAATCTTGTCCAGAGCTGCAAAACACACTGCATGTGTCAAATGACACTGCATTTTCACAGAGGAATCCAAGTTGCAGAGGAACTTGTCTAAAGAGCTGAGGTCCCCTGACTCAGGTCTCGGCTTCAAATCAAGAAATCAAGATGTTTTGGGCACCGATATTGCAGTTTCAAATCTCCACTGCACTGGACACTTCCTTTGACTTCAGTCAGCTTGCTGCTTTTGCCGCAGCCTTTCAGCAGCTTGTCATTTGAAAGCTGGGCAATAGAAACTGGAAACAGCTGGCACAGCTGGCTTATTCGTATATTAGTTCTGGCCACTTGGCTTTTTCATCCAGGTATGAACTCAGGATTTGCAATCCTTTCTGATAGTCAAGGCATTGCAGCCCAACTAAAATCAGTTGCATCACTTACCTTAGGTCTTCAAACCCATTTTCAGTACTGGCATTTCAGCTCCACTCAGTGCTACTGTAGAAGTTCTCTTCAGGCAGAAACATCATGGCTGGAAGCCTAAAAGAAACCCCTTCTATAACTGTGTGTTTTGTGGCTTGGTCCCTTGGAAGCAAGTTCAGGGCAGATCTTACCTCTTCTCTTTCCTCTGCAAATAGTGATTAGCTGTGCACAGAACTGAACACAACTGTGTCTCGTGCTCAGGAGAAAGCAAAAATGCTGATGTCAGAGTCACCTCCTGAAGCCTCACTTTGCCCTTTTTCACAGGAGGAAGCGTCTTTTACTTGACGTATCTTTCCAGTTTCACTCCCTTTGTTCTTACCATCCTACCTCTGGTATCTGAGCATGTTATGTCACAAGAATGTACTATGCCCAAAATTAACTGGACAATCAAGATACAGAGAAGGCACGTGCAGATACAGCAAGTACTGTGACATGGGAACTTCTCCATACTTTTATCTAATAAAAGGCATGAAAACACAGCAGCAGAACCAGATTGCCATATCTCTGGCTTCTTATCAATTAGCCGTGCTACAAGATCATCCAACCTTTTGTACTGCAAACTGATAGTTCTTATGAATATACAATTACATCAAGTATAACCTTCCTCTCTATATACACACCCCTTAGGATTAGGTTAGATTCTTGAGTATTCTGGGTCCAGCAGAGATTTCCCAATGGGCAGCAAGTGTATAAAAATTAATTCCTTTTTTTCCTCATCCATGTTAATCTATTTTGTATCTGTTGTACCCGCATCACCTGTCAATATATTCCTGCATCACCCAGTGGAGTTTATAATCTCTGCACTGCTTAAAAAGGTCATACGTGCCAGTTCATATATTCCATTATACAGCTAGAGATTCTTAAATGAGACATTGATAATCTGAACAATCAATTTTCTTGGACAACACAAGATACACTGTCCTCAAGTCGGATGTGTTCTTTTAAATTCATGACACTATTGTAATTGCTTAAACCGCTTTTGTTGAGATATTTTTTTCCATCTAAATTACTTTGTCATCTACTATTAGGGATGTTAATGTGTTCATTAAATGTCACATATAGCTTTCAGTTTTTTCTCTCTCTGAGACAAAAAACACTCCTGCAATTCAGAAATGTTCAGCCATATGCATATTTTTATACTTTGATATGTTTTAAACTATGCTCAATACCAAGGTTATCACAGCATTAAATTAATGAACTTGCTTTAATAATCAATGTATAAATAATCAATTTAATGCTATAATAAGGAAAACGTTAAAGAAGCCAGCTCTCTGTTGAATGTGCTGAGCTGCAGTGACGTTTGATGGTCATGCATGGCAACATTTGTACAGGCTTCATTTAGAGAAGGTGGCAGGTTAATTGGGACAAAACACTAATGCAGATCAGCATCCATAATAAGCAGCCTGTACCAGTGACATAAAGAACAGAAAAAGAACAGAAAACCTGTGTCTGCTCCTTCCAGACATCCCCGTCAAACTAATATTCAGAATAAGCAGATATCTTTGAATTAGTTCCAAGATGTTTTCATAGATTTCTATGGAAATATACTAAGATAACTCAGCAGGCATCAAATTTTTTTTTATTTCCTCTACAAACAAAATGTTTGAAGCTCCAGACTCCCATTGCAGTAGTTGGGTGAAATGCAGGTTCGTGATACAGCTTGCCTGGATTCAAGAGTTTGTTCAAGAAAAAACTGAACTAATAGAACCAGTATTGAAGGGGTAATACTCCACAGCATAACACATCCTAAATGTGTGTTATACAGCGTGCCTTGGTTTACAGTTAATGTATACTTATGGTTTCCCTCCACCCCAAACTCTGCCTGTCGCAAGTTAAAATTAGAAAGGAAAGGAATTCCAAAAGGTTTGGGACTTCTACAACCTTGGGGAGAATGTAAACTCACCCAAGAACTAAACAAAAGAAATTTGAAATAGTTCAGCTGGTAAGGTACAATGGGCTTACCTGGGCTTCAGAAAAGAAAAACCAGTGAAGCAGGTTTTAAATTAAAGGGGTGAAACAAAATTGGTTTAATGCTCAAAGCAATTAAAACCATAAATCAATCATTTAAATTAGAACAGGACAAGATGATAGAAAAGAGAATGAAAGGAGAGAGATATTAATAAATACATTAAAAAGTATATACAGATAAATATACATTCTCTCCCATTTATCCCACATCCCCAGTTTAACAAACAAAGCCTTCCTGCCACATGGTCCGTTGTGGGGTTGGGGATGGGGTGGGATGGGAGGTGCAATATTCTTAACCTCAAAGGTTTCAGTCTGAAAATGAACTCCATTGGAGCAAAGTTCCTCACAATAGCTTAGTCCTTCTCCAAGGTGATCCCCAGTTTAACAAACAAAGCCTCCCTGCCACATGGTCCGTTGTGGGGTTGGGGATGGGGTGGGATGGGAGGTGCAATATTCTTAACCTCAAAGGTTTCAGTCTGAAAATGAACTCCATTGGAGCAAAGTTCCTCACAATAGCTTAGTCCTTCTCCAAGGTGGCTGGAAGAGACTTGAGTTTACCAGTCTGCCAGGGGCTGCAGTCTGGCTTCAGGCTCTTCCCGTCTGCGGAGTGGGGTACAAACCAGATCTCCGGGGAACACCGTAGGTTTTCCCCTTGCCAGTGGCTGTTCCCTCGGTGCAGTGTGTTGGGGGCTTACAGCTGAGTTGCCCCTTCCTTCTGGTTAAAGCTCGGTCAAAACCACCCCCAGCGCTGATTGGCAAAGTGAGAAGGTCTACCTGCATTGCGGAAGAAATCTTTTACTGCTCTGGGAATTGAGGTAACTGCAGTCCTTCTCTGATCAATGTTTTCTTCTCTCTGTGTCTGTTCCAGTGGAAATCACATGTGCGCGCAGCAGGGGGAAGACATAAATTACGTCTTTTTTACACACTTATACATGGAGGTGCTTGACTGACGTGCCTCAGCTCCAAGGAGAACTTAAGAGGGTTGGGTTACCCCTTCCCCCCCACAAAGATCATGAGAAAACTTTTTGCAGGCTCAGGGGGAAGAGAAAGAAGGAAGCAGGAGGGGCTTAGTCACGCTGCTGCCATCTTAACCCACTACACTGCCACAGAGCAAAACCCAAAACAGTTGTTGATGAAGAACTGAAGGCTTCTATAGCAAAACTATCAATATTTATCTGTCAAAATTACAAGCTAGAAAAGTGCTCTTGAATTTTTCAAATTGATCGCTAGTCATGTTTTATAATGCAGTTTGCATACCAGTATTTCTGAGATATCGTCACACAATGAACTCATACAATGACAGTTACAGAGGAAGCAAGATTGATAAACTGAAAAGTGCTAATTGACAGTCAAAGGTAGCTCTGCAAACGGCTTAAATTATGAAATATCTTGTTCTGCCAAAAAGCAGATAATTATCACCAAATCGATTTTTAACATTCTCAGGTTGACCGTATTTTTTTTTTTCATCAAAACCATAATCCTAAATTGAGTCATCAGAGGAGGCTGGGTTTGCTTTTTATTTTCCATCTTTCGTGCACTGAAGGGGCTAGATATGGCAGACACCCTTCATCCATCACCTCTGCAGAGGCAAAGCACGCGAGATGTGGTTCATCCTCTCCAATATCCAGCAGCTGATAAAGAATAGGTCCTTGTCAGTAGGATCTGAGGACTCTTTTCTTCGCACCACTTCAGCTAGAAAGACCTCATGCACGGTATATGCAACAACTCTGCTCACAGGTCAGGTGCCCATCTCATGAGAGATCTGCAATATTACAGTCCTCCCAAAATAAATTTACAATTCACATTCTCTTAAGGCACTAAAAATTAAATAAATAGTGCTTTGGGATTTGTACAATGTCCAACAGTGGATAACTAGAACACGTGCAGGGTATTTGCCACCCTTTGCACAAACATGCTAGACATTGTTACCCCATGAGACTACTGCAGATTTACATCAATTATTAATATGCACATCAGCAGCACACTCACCCCAGCTCAAAGTGAGACACAGCAACGCCTGATGCTTGCGTGCAAACCACCCCAGAATGTTTACAAATTCAATTAAGGAAAAATGCAATGAGCTGTGGCAGGGAAGATAAGTGTTATATAGGCAGAAAGGCGTAACTTGCGGTGACTAATCTGCAGGCATATCCCAAGTGTGCGTGCCTACAAAAGCAGAGAAAACATCCCATGTATAATGAAGGCATCTCTCACACACATGGCATAAACCCTCGGTGTTACACCGCCTGGGGATTTGCCAAGCCTTTGAAAGTCCCCGCAGAGACTCTGCCCTGGGAGCAGCACAAGAGGCAGGCACTGCACATAAGCCTCAGGAGACCAAGAGGGTGTGTTTGGAGCAGGTCAGAAATGAAGAGTGGCTCTTAAATGGCAGCACTTGGGACAACTGATCTTGGCTGCAAGTCGCCAAGGAAGTGAAGAGGCAGCAGCAGAAGAGGCAAGAGCCCAACAAGTCCCCTATCAAAACTGCACCCCCTATTGCCCTGCAGACAAGATTGGCTCTACCTCTGGTTGTACCCAGGTGGGGATGCCAAATGCTTAATAAGTGTTGTGATCTGGAGGAAGTATGTATTACTGGCACACTAACAGTAAGTTCTTGTCTTTGTATATGAGATGTTTCCTCCTTGCACACACACAAAAAGATTTTGAGCGCAGCAGCAGTAGAGTTTCTTTGGGAAGGTGGAGAGTCTGGCTATAACGGTATGTACACAGACTTTGAACATGACAAGGAATCCATTCTTAACAGAAAAGCTGTAATTTATAAACCTGAAATATTTCTAAAATACACTGTATTTATGGGACTTACCCACAGCACCGTTTCTAGTCACAGCACCACATGCCATGGAAGCATGGAAGCTGTTTCTCCAAAACACGTGCTTTGCTTAGACAGTTCAGCTATCTTAAGGATCACATGTAAAAGATGTACTGCACATTTTTCTGCCTTGCAATCACCATATTTCAAACCTGCTTATATAAATTATTGAACCACCTATTGCAGCGTATCTTTTTTAGAGGAGAAAGGACAGGCTTCAGCCAGCCTTTAAGTGATCTGCTCACCTCAACGGAAGACCACACCTTGGACCTTTCCTGTCATACCCCTTCTGACCACCAGAATCAGAATGCTTTTGTGTCACAATTATACAGAGGGAAAAGCTAAGAACTGTCACAGATCTAAAGCATGGTCTTGAGTACTGCCTGTGTCATCTGCAGTGGGTATAACAAGCAAGACGCAGGGGATGGCACACAAGGCTGCAGTGCATCCCTTAAAATAGCAAAAGCCAAAATATCTGCTGCCTCTGCCCATTACTCACTTTTGCTGCACAGAGTAATATTAATGGCTACTGTAGAATAGTAACAACCTGGAATTATCTTCCATGAACAATCCAGACTCACAATTTAAGTCCTTATATTTGAAAAGAGATCTAGTTGTCAAATAAATCAATCAAAGCTTTGTTTTGTTTTTAAAAGAGGGGAGGGGAAGCCCTCTATTCGGGGATGGCTCAGTTCAGCTGTAGTTCTTTTACCACCCTCCACATCGGGTTTTTGAGGTTTTGATCTTTTCAGATACTCCATGTGAAGGTCCCTTACTGAGAATTTGCTATTGTGTAGACCATCCAAGGCAGATTGCATTTGTGCTCCTTACCAAAGCATTTCTTGGATACTTTGCCAAAAAATGGTGTGTTGGATTTGTCACAGACCAGTTTGACAGCAAATTACTTGTCTCCTCCCATTTTAAAACAAGTGTTGGGGGGATGCAGAAACAACCCATAACTCCCACTTTTTTTCCAGCAGCATTTTCATTTTATTATTTAAAATCTTATTTGAATCAGAGTTAAATGTTTCCTGAGTTTGTTTATTTATTCTCCTCTTCAGTTTTGCCCTCTTTGGAATAAAAGGAAGATTCAAAATTTTCTTTGTGGGAAATTGCTAAGCTTCCTCTTTCCAATGAGCCCTGTTTGTTACTCTAATGGGCAGCAGACATCCTGTTGTTCTAATTCACATAGATTTCTGGGAAGTGCATTGTATTTTAAATTGCTACTACTTGCTTTCACACACACATACGCACACCGACCCAGTTAAAATGTAAAACTAGTTTGATAAAAGTAAAGTTGTCAGGCGTCTTAAGACTCAGAGAGAAAACAATATTGAAAACATAAAATAGTATTAAGAATGAGGAAAAAAAACGTAACTGATGCATGGTTAGACAAACAGTAGCTCCCTCACAGCACTTTGCTTCCAGCTGGTTCACAACGCAGGGCAAAGAAGCACTGGTCCTTTGTGTCTTCCACCAAGGTTTCTTTCCCTGCCGAGCAGACAATGAGTGAAGGATTGGAGGGATTGCCCTCTCCCACAAACAAGCACTGCCACATAATTCCCAAACACTTCAGGGCGATGATCACAGCCTCAGGCCAATTTCAGGAAATCCCCCTCTTTCCTTTCTCCCTTTGAGGAATAAGATATCATCAGCCACCCTCTCCTGAACAGCCTGGGGGGGCTTGAGAGATCTGAGAACCAGCTTCCTCCAGTTTCAAGTATCACCTCAAATCCTTCCCTTGAAAGATTCCCCGTTCTCCAAGAAGAACAGAGGAGGAGGTCGATGGGCTGCTGCTCTCCCTCCCCATGGGCACACTAACTCCTTTTCCAGTGGCAACGTAAAGCAAGCTAACCCTTAAGAGAAAACTCTGACAGTCTTTTGTCAGATGTAACATTGTGCATCTACATAGCACCAGATATGTCTGGCACTCAGCCTCGCAAGTTTGGTCTCTCCTATAATTAATGAATACTCATTAGCATATCAAAGGAATTAAACCTTCTCATTCTATTCTCATTACGTCATATTAAGACAGAGGAGAGTCTCACCTTGATGCTGTTTATGAACCACATCTCAATTTCTTCACTCAAGATAAAGAGCATCTTGCTCTGTTTTCCCACTGTGGTGACAGCTTTTCATGAAGGACTGTTCCTCTTGTTTTGAGTAGCTGAATCTCCTGCTCTGTCAATTTGTTATTGCTAAGCATTTAGCTTACGCTCTGGGCTTTGATTTTTTTTTTTTTTTTTTAGTAAAAAAAAATGTACTGACAGTCACTCAGGTCCTTGCTGGGAAAATCCAACCACAACCCTTCTTCCAAGCCCATCTCAGAAACAAGTTCTTGAACTCAAAATTGAAAGGTAAAGCAAAGCTACCAAATTTTATACAATCTCTCACAGCACTCCTTTTAAGCCTGAAAGTTCTACCTGTATCAATTTTCCACACCATCTTTTTTTTTGTCTTGCTTAATTCCAATTACACTGGCAAATGATCGTACTTGTTCCTTTGTTTGTGGTCCTAGGCTTCCTAGGGTAATGTGTATTTTTTCATACGATGTTATATAAAACCTCCTTCAAATATTTCACTGGTATCGAGATTTACTGCATTTCCACCAGCAATTCTTACAAAAACAGATAACCCCTCGCCCTCGTTCAGTACAGTTTCCATTCCATCCAATTAAAAGAAATGTCAACCCACCAGCCCATCAAACATAGCATCTAGTACAACCCAAAAGGAAGAGCAGTTAACCTGGCAATGTAAATAGCTTTAAATGTAAGTTTGCACTGCTTTGCAGAACAAAAGATTTCACTGTAACTGGTTATTTCAAATGTGAAATTATATTTAACAATTCCTATCTCTTAATGTGTATCTGAAATGTAGCATACAAATTAAACGCAGGACTAAAACTCTTGCAGAGTTTTAGTCCTTTGTGAAATTAACTGAATGTTCTCTCTTGCTTTTATTGAAAGTTTATTGAATTAAGCATTGGCTACATTTCTCTCTAGGGTTACTGGGTTTTGTGGTATATGTTACACCACTTTATTTTAGAGCAACATATTGCAATAAAACACCTCTTTGCTTGTCTCCCCACAACACTCTTCTTTCTTACCTCTGTCCTAATGGTGCTGGAAACCTTGAGAATACATCCTACACATCATTTGTCAAATGTATATGCTGGGAAAAGGCAGACAGGTGCTGATATTGGAACAAACCATCTTCTTCACGCTTGTTCTGCTTTTTGTAAGATTTTGGAAGGATCTGCCTGTTTTATTAAAGCAGCTCTTCCATGATATTAACAGAGACAAAATATCCTCTCCATATATATATATATTCCTTTTCCTTTTTTCCCCAATGATATTACAGCAGTTACAAGACACTGCTGAGTTTAATTTCTCCAGCTGGTCTCTCAGCTGGAGCGTGTTTGAATTGATCACTGAGTGCTCTGTCCAAGCTCCCTACCCTTGACTTTGACTAACTGGAGAGTAGAAAGGTGACCATGACACTTAGTCAATATTTAAAAACATTTTTCTTATTCCTGATGTAACAATTCCCTGTCTTTACCTATCAATTGCGTTCCAGTGTTCTGGATCCCTGCTAGATTAAAAAGGGGCTTTGACAGACTGAGGGCACAGCCTGTAATCCTCCTTCACAAAGAGCTGCAAAGGCTCTGCACTAGGTGGAGGATGGGACCATCTGCCTGTACAGGTACCTGCTCCCTAACTGAGGCCTCTGGGCATCAGCCGTAATCAGCATCTAAATTCTCTTGGAAGCACTCCAGACAGCTGTACTCCAAGCTCACTTATGACACAAAATACATTTTAGCAGAAAACATTTTTCTAATCACTTTCTTTAGGGAAATATTTCCTGAGTATCTTCCTACCAATTATATTCCCTCTGCTGGTTTTGTCAATTAGTAGCTTTTTTTTTTTCGGGGTGGGGGTGGGATGAAATCTAAAATCGGGCCGTTAGCACTTTATGGGATGTTTCAATTAAAAAGAATTGTACATATCTTTTGTGTCCTCATGGAGTATAGCTAGTATTAAATCAATTTTGTTCTTGTTGAGTTAGACTTATGTAAAGGTAGGGTATTGGATTTCTAAACTAATTATACAGGCAAGAAGTATAGTCCCAGGTTTAATGGAAACTCTGGACTGCATACACACAGAAGGTTTAATTTCTTTAATTCTACTGAAATACCCGATCAACTTAATGTAACAGCATTGTAACTTTCATTGGAAAACAGGCATTTATTTTACTTACCACAGGAAATTTTGGTGCTAGGTTTGTAGGAAGCATGTTACGTTATCTCCCTGCTGAGCGAATCACCAACACACGTCATCCACTTACCTCATTGAAGCCAGGCTCCTTCTTGTCCTTCCTGTATGAAATGTAACAGATAGATGTTTAATTAAAACCTTTCTTTTCTTTTCAAAGCTCCAGGCACCTTGGAAGCTGTGACTCTCGTTAGCCACATCCCAGAAGCTCCCCATCATCTGAACCTCTGAAGCATTCTTGAAATTTTTCAAAGGAAAACGAGATCTTAACGGTACTGAAAGATGTTTTGCAGAAGATGCACCAGTAATCAATACTGGTGAGGTTCTTCCTTCCCCAGAGGCAACTGACTTGACAGCAGGAGTTACTTGAAGCAAATGTAAATTGCTGGGACCACTGCACCTGCCTATGTCTTATTAGTCTGTGCAAGAGAAACTGGTATTCAGTCTCCTTGGGCCAGTCTTCCTCTTGCTTCAGTTTCTTCAGTACCATCTAATAAACCTGCAAGGAGGGATGCTAGGTTATACCCTGTATCCTGTGCATTTATTAACGGAGCCAACACTCCCAAGTTTCCATAGAGAATCTTTGGCTTCAGATCAAATACAAGCTCTTCTGCAATAAAAGGCACAATTTCTCAACTAAATTAACCTAACTGACTCCACACTCAGAATAAGAGCCAGAGCTGAGAAAACTGAGGCAATCATCTTCATTTTCAGACACGGGCAAATCTACACATGCTAAAAACATAGGAACAATGAGCAGTTGGTTACAGCAAATCACGTTGAACAAACCAAGTTATAAGTAATTCAGTCCTCACTGAAAAAAGATTTAAAAAATTAATTTAAAAATAATCAGCCTTTCTTTGTACTCAACAATCTGGAAAAATATTCCAACTGACATGCAGTTACTCCCAATTTTGTAATATAATTGAAATTTCAATATGACCTACAGGTTTCATAGATTTTGCAAGTCCTAATAGCAGAAAAAGGAGAGGGGAAATCAAGAAGGTAGAGATAAGGTCTAGCAAGCAGTAAATGAATATGCTGATTTCCTAGCTTTCCATACATTCATAGGTTGTCTAGTAAGTGTAATATTTTGAGGACAGCTGAATCAAACAGCAATTTTTTCAGACCTAAAATGTAACAATGGATAAACTATGAAAAATCTATGCTTTTCATGCCATTTCTGTGCAATGTGTACTAATTCTTGACCAATCCTCTAGATCATGTAGACTAATTAATGAATGATTGCCATTAGTTATGTATGCAGAATCTGATAGATAATATTCTGTTCTGCTGTAAGTAGAAGAAATATTTGAGTAAGAGCAGAGACACCCCTTGCACCAATTTCTTTAGTCTAACTAGAACCAGAGGCTGCTTCTGCAAACAATTCTGTAATATCTGAATTTAACTCATACATAAAAATTTCCATAAAACCAACTACTCTGGGTCTAATGCTCACCCTCATATACATATTTATTTGTGGGACAGTGTGAGAAATACTAAAAACATTAAAAGCATATCACATATCCACACAAATAACCCACATTTCGAGTAACGCTTTTTAAACACACCAGTCGTGGCAAAAGCAGTCTTACAGAAGCCACGTCCTCATGCCACCTTCATATTCAGGTAAATTGATCAAAATAGGAGGTGAGCTGCTGGGGTAGAAAGAGTAGGGAATGGGGGCCTGAAAGAGAGAGCTGTGGGAAAAGGAGGGAATGGGACGTGGGATCCACAGGTCTGGGATAACGTACTTCCTGATCACATATGTTGAGACACAAGCCTTGTTTGTTTCCTTTTGCAGGTAACTGAAGGCTATGTATGTGAAAAGCAGTAAATACGAGCACGTGGCGGCTGACTCGCAGAGAAACAGCTAGGGCATATTGACAAGAGTCAGCCTTTCCATGCCGCCTCCTCTCGCCGAGTCCACGTGGTATGCTCGGTGTGTTTGCACGGCTTGTGGTTTCGTCATCTGCATTTGGCTCAAACTGGGAAAAACGACTCACTGAATTCCACTGGATTAGGCCCTCACATATCATGTCTGGTTAGGAAAAGCATTAGTACTGTCAGGTGAGCTTTTATTAAGTAATGAGAGCAATTTAGAAAAACCACAATCTAGAAGTCCCAGCCAATAGAAGACTTCAAAATGTTGTTCCTCTCTAGAATTCCTTGTTTGAATTCTTATCTTACTTTTTGGTTTGTTTGTTTGTTTTGTATGGTCTTATTGTTGTGCACACAGTAGCCTCTGTACATATATACCATAACTATACTATACATATGTACTCCATATGTACTACAAATACCATAAAGCAATGCCATACTTTGAGGTGACACTGGGACCCAAACAAGGTATCATTGCACATTAAAACTGTATTCAACTAATTGAAAAATAGTTAAACATTTCTAGTAAAACAAGATAAATATTAAACATTAAAAGACAGAGACTCTCCAGTTCCATAAAACCACACCTTTCAGGAAAATTAATTATTTGCATCATAAAAACTGTGAAAACTGTTTTTATGATGAAACTGTGAAAAAACTGTGAAAGAAAATATTCCAGAAGAAAGTAATGAGTTAAAAAGCTTCAGGTGACACTTGATTGAACTGAAAACAATTTTCATTCTTCATAAAATATGCAGAACTTTGCATCTTAAATAGTATATTTACCTTCAAAAAATTACTTTATTTTTAATCTTGCAAGAAATTAAACCTTAATAGGGTAGGAAAGTCTTTTGAATATACGCAGAAAAAAAAAAATCCACCACGGCTATTCTCATGTAAGTGGCACAGCATCTGTCAAGGTTTTCACATACCTTCAGGAAGATATCTCAAATTAAGTCAACATTGTACTTGATTTCAGTGACCAGAGTTAATATTCTACAAACCCAAACTCGCTGTCTTGCTTATTTCATAGTTTCAGTTTCTATTGCTGTAATTCACCTTTGTAAATTAATGGATGTGTGAGGGGCTTGCTCTCTGAATAATAATAAAATTTAACTCGTCAGGAGTTTCCTTTGCCTTGAATGAAAAACATTTCATTTCTTTGTGATGATGTTGAAGTTAAATCCTGTTGCAAGAGACTTAAATGAGCTGCTCTGGAATAAAAACTAATAGCATGTTCCAGCAATGTGACCATCTTGATGAACATTAGAATTACATCTGAGACCAGAGGGAAGAAAAGGAAGCTGCACTATACAAAATAAATCTTCTTTTGAGGAGTGAAGTATTACTCAGTGGCATTATACATTGTTAATAAATTTTCTTTATCTGAAACTATAATTTACTATTTATGTATCTAATTTACATGTGACAAAGTAGCATATTCTAAAATTAGAGTGTAAGCAGCAAACTATTAACTACTATAACACCAAATACCAAAACAAAACTTGAACATATTTTAAGGAAACAATAGACACATTATGAATTGGGGAAAATTTTCAACTGCAGATATAATTTTAAATACAGCTGTTAATTATGTCTTGGAAAAAATTCTTCAGGCTCAGAAATATTTTCTGCTTAGGGACTCTTGGGTATATACATAAAGACCAAGAGTACACTACCAAATGGTCCCTTATTGGCTACTAGTAGGTACAGTAATAATAGTGGATGCTGAAATCGGGAAAAAAAAAATTTTCAATATCCATGTTATACGATGCACTAGACAATATATCCCCTTAGAGCAGACACTAGAGAAAATACTGTGCCCTTTATTAACTCTGTGGTTTCTTACGTGTAATAGACAGCGAAAGAATTGCACTTATTGTAACATTACAGTAAAGTGTTAGATTGCAGCTCACCTTTTTAAAATATTAGTGGCCATAATACTTGTGATAGGTTGTGCATTATGCAAAGATGAATAAAGATGTGCATTTAAATTAAAAAAACGAGCAACCACTTACAGAATCAACAGTGAGGCTTAACATAACAAACATGCACTAACTCTACACTTAATGCAAAACTAAGTTCTTCCAGGAAACTGTAACCAACTGTCGACCTTCCACAAAGGTAAAGGTTTTGTCCCGTGGTAATATGTTTGGACTTTGTAGTCGAATTCCAGTTTATTAGCTCATTGTCTGTAAATGTGCTGTTCCACTGTGATATCCTTTAGCTGCCCTTGAGCTTCTGCAGAATCTGCAATCTTACAGTCACTTTTATTTAAGGTTTTATTGAGCCGCAAAGTAAGTCCCCTTCAGTACTACACAAATAGGCTTCCTTATTCATCCTCTTCAGGTTCCTGTGGTAAAATTGGTGTCTCCTCCTTCAGACAAGCACTAAAAAACCCAAGGATTGTGCTGTAAAGGTGATATTTGCTTTTCTCAGAAGCGATGTTATGACCTTCATCCGGGTAGATCTAGCAGAGGAGAAAGGAAAAAGTAAATAGTTTTTTAAAGGCTTTTCAAATATTTAGGGCTCTAATTTTCTTTCTCTGATCTTTAAAATGGTTTAGATGACAACAAGATGATAACGTTAGTTTTATGTAACCAAGGAAAGCTAATAAAACTCAAAGTAAACCTCATTCGCTTGGAATTTGAACCTACATAAAACAACCACTGCAGTGAGATATGCAGAAGTGAAAAAATTTACATTCTCATTCATTGTGATTGCAGCAGTTTACAGAGCTGGCATTTTCAGTTGTGTCTAGGCATCCAAATTCCATTAATGTCAATGAGGACTAATTACCTCATGCTTTTAGGGACCAGCTTCTAAAAGTTCAGCAAACCCCCTTTTTATTGATATTTTTGACTATCTTCCTGTCTTATCTAAAGCCTATCGTGTCTCTCTCCAAGGGTGGATGTGAGCATTTTTATCTCTTAATTAAAATTCCATTAGAAATTTCTTCCAAGTGAGACTGAATAAAAATTTGCAGAAGGATGAAGAAATCCAGGCCACAGGATATAGGACAAGAGACCTGTGGCGGCCTGACGCAAAACCTTCAGCTGTTTCCTCAAACCCATGTCATCACAAGGTTGCATGCAAATGGTTCAGTGGGGTTCTTCTGAGAGAGCTCTGTCATTTCTGCTTCTTTCTCTGCCCACAGGCCTTCACATCACCTCAGCTGAAATCACAGGGACAACTGGAACAGATCCTACCCTACTCAGATTTGACACATAAGGTCCCTTTCCCTTTGTAAGTGATTCTAAACCCCTTGTTACTACCTCCTCCCTGATGACAGCTCACACGCTTCAGTGGAAACTATAGGTTTACTTACCTAAGGTTGAGGTTTGCAATGTGTAACACATCAGAGATACTTGGACGAACAACCCAAAACCACATTGTCTAAGATATCCAAGATTCAATGCAATCCTTGTCCAGCAACATCCTCACACTCCCACACTCCCATGGTGGGTCCCATGGAAGCCTGTATGTCAAGTGCATGCCCTATCCTGCTCCTTTCATGGCCTGACCCTCACAGCAGCCCCATCCTCCATATGGCTATGGAGAGAAGGAACAGTGCTCTCACCTTTCAGCTGTCTTTTAATAAATTTAAAGGTTGAAAATGAGGGAAAATTAGTTTCACGTGACCCAATATTTTTTCAGGTAAAAAGGGACTAACGCAGTTATATGTTCTTATTACGAAGAGTGCAAGTGGTCTCTAAACCACTTTGTATAGTGGTGGAGGATAAACAGGTGGATGAAGAAAGATAAGAGAGAGGAGAAAAAGCTCAGAAGAATGTCAAGAATATATGGCTCTCGACATCCATACTAATAGTAAGGAAAATGGGATGAAACAGAATTCTAACTGCAAATTGAGGTAATACCAGTGTGTTGTGGTAGGGAGGGTCCTTCTCAGGAAGAAATAGCAACGTAAGATTAAATGTTGAACTGTGTTTACAGGAAATGTCACAGCTGCACATACCTGCATAGTGTAATTAACTCCAGCTTTTATTAGATGTTTAATTAGTTCCGCTGAATGCTGGAAGTGGACTTTAGCTGCAAGACAACAACATTTGGAGATTATTTGAATAAGCTACGCTAATATGAAATACTTATCTCTTAAACACCTTTGACTGAAAACATTTCCAACCTCTATAATTACTGGATTTAAAGATGACTGTCTTTCTGGTCAGAAGCAGACAACCCCACCAGTAACAGTGATGCAGGATGTAACAGCAGAGGTTTTGGAGAAGGAGCTGGAAGCCCCAAGGGAAGCTGTGCTTTCCAGGCATGTGAGGACTCCTCCCTCTACCCTTGATTTACACACACTGTGATAGTTTAGAGGTGTGTAAATCCATTCCATTTGAACATCAGGACAGTTTATAATGATGTTACAAGAAAGCACACTGGATTTTCTACTGCTTGCACAGAATGGTTACACCCCACACATCTTTAGGTAATGGACTTTCTGTAACATACTAGTAACTTAATCTCTGTGTGGTAAAACCAGCCAACTTTATTACCATGTCCTAACCCTGCAAGGCTAAGGCTGCAATTGGGCTGAGTGGTGTCACTAGATGTGATATGAAGCAAGGGCAGCAAGCAACCAGAGTCCTAGTTTTGAACACACTGTATTGCTCAGACATCTATTAGACTCCCAATTCCCTCTAGCATCAAGTTCAGAGCAGTAGAATTACTGCTGCCTTTTACAATCAGCAAAGTCTGAGACTTTCATGCTGCTCATGAGTCAACCCATATATCTTCTTCACATAGAGATCCCGTCTTCCCCCTGCTCTGGGAAGAAATACTACACAGTGTTTACAACCCCCTGATTGCACTAGGGATCCATAATACGAGTTTGACAAGTTGTGCTGGGGTGACACACTGGTGGGTGCTGTCCTCACTGTGCCCACTCTGTATGTCAGCACTCTCACCTCAGCCCTTGTCAGTGTGAGGTATTTATCCCTTCAGACTGACAAGTAAGAAAACTTGTAATATCCCACATTCACCAGGAAAATGTCAAGGGAAGAAGAATGCACGTGCATCGGTACAGAGGAGCTTGTTGCAACGCTGTAATTTGTGCCTGCCTCAAAGCTCCTTCTTTTGGAATTACTTCAGCTAAGAAAGTTCAGAAAAATAAACTTCTGTTAAATTTAAATCTGTAATTACAAATTATCTTTTGATTGACATATCTTATGATTCCATTTAAAGTGGAATCATTACTCTGGAATCATTACTCTGCTTTATTCGTTGTCTGTCTTAAACTACTGCTGAAAGTATTGGTATGATTAAAAGGTTTCTTATAGCTTCAGCTTCAGATGCTTTGACACTACCTTGTAATTAATTAGCTGAAAAGTTTAACTTCCCATTTGGTGCTGTACTTCACCAACTGTACTGATAATTCTTTCTTCAATTGCAGAAACTCTATAAATTTAAAATATCATTAAAAATGTATGTTGTTCTATTAATAATTCATATAACACCTTTTACTAACAAGACGGTGGCCCACAAGATTTAAACAAATTGGAACATACAGCACCTAAAATACTTAGTGAAGAGCAGTGTCATCAGAGAGAGTCAAAAGAGAAAATTGAAATAAAATTAAAAATCCTATCAGAGGGATAATGAAAGTAGAAATGTACTTGCTAGGTGTGTGCCTGATCGATCCATGAATGTCCGCCTGTTAGAACCTCCCACTCCAAAGATAAATCTGACTCCAAATCTGTAAATACTCACCATCAGCTGTCCCATGAACTATTAGCAAATTTGCTTCTTTTAAACCATGAAGATTGTGTAATACACTGGATGCCTAATAAACAAACACACACAAAGGTGTAACCGAATTGCATTTTAGGAATATAACGGTCAATTTAAGTTACTAGTTTATGCTACCTTACCTGATAGGTATTTTCCTCTTTTGTAGGAATACCAAGATATCTTTCTGAAAAAGCTGATGCTGTGAAAGTAAAAACAGAACCATGTGAATTCATCAGAATTACTTCTATTTTAAAACTCAGCAGTTCTGACCTAATGTCAAGGGAAGCTATTTAAGCCATGAAGTCAACAAACTGATGTTAATGTAAAACCAGAAAATACCATTTAAATGCACCTTTTAAAAACATTTTTAAATGATAAAAAAAAAAACAACAAATGAAAAGCCGAACAACAAAAAAACCCAAATGCCAAATCAAAAACCCAAATGCCAAAGAAAAGACTAACAGACCATTAAAGTAACCTGATCTGATTTCCTGTGTATCACAGTCCACAGCGCGTGGCCTGTACCCAAAACTGCACCTACAGAACCAAATATCCTGTGATTGAATGATGACATGTTTGATTATCATAAGGAATTCACACTAACCTTAAAAGATTCAGTCCTATTGAGTCTTGATTCATGCTGATATACGTAAAGGATTCTTAGGAAATGGGTTATCTGACTGAATTTCAGTGGGAAATGGGAAAAGTAACTCCGCTGCAAAAATTGGTGGTGTTCATACCGTATTTGTTATGTGCTTTGGTAAACTAACTGTCCCAGTGTCAGCTGCCTTTTCATTTAAAGGCAAGAACTAACAGTGAAAATCTAATTGATATTGTTTCATTATCTGCCCTTAGTTAAAATGAAGAGTAGCTCCATGAACAAAAGGTATTTTGAATAGACTATCACAGAGATGTAGGGCAGGGGATACTCACCGTACAACTTCATATCTGTAATTGGTGCCACCACAGCTCCACATCTGAAGAGCCGTTCACTGGATTTCAGGATCATTGATGTAATGTAGCCACCATATCCCTAACAATGGAAATCATATTGAGATTTTTGTTGATTCATTTCTTTTTAGCAACAATAAAGGCTATTGTGTTAATCTGATGGTATCATTTTATGAAAAGCAATCGTATCTGCAAAAGTTGCTTTTAAAGGAAATGTAAACCTGCAGCTTAGAGTGAATAAAGATCTTATTTGACCCAGTCATGTTTTTTAAACTGTTTAATAATAACAAGGATATTTCAGTTTAAGATCCTGTAATGGGTAAAATGTCGGCTCTAGACTGGGGGATTTTCTCCCCCTCCCCCCTTCCCTTCTTAGTGCAGGAAAGGCTTTTTTCCTCACCTCTGGGGGGGAAAGGAAGGACTGGCCCTTGACTCAGGTTTTGCTCCTGTCTTTGGAGCCAAGGCATGTCATGTCAATCAACACCTCTGTGAATAAACCTATAACAGCCTCAAATCACGTGGCTTCCCCGATGCACACATTTCATTTTCAGCAGCAGGACAGATCAGAGAGTAAGAAAAGCAGTCATCCTCAAGCTGGGACAGTTAAGGATCTTCCGCACGGCAGATAGTCTTTTCATTTTGCCGAATGCTGGTAGGGGTGGTTAAAAAAGAGATTGCTAAGAGGAAAGGGGTGAAACGGCCAAGCCCCCAACTCTGCAAGTAGGGATACTGACTGCTGGCGAGGGGGAATGTGGGAAGGTTTCGAGATGCCCAAGACAGAGCCTGCACTGCAAAGTGGGAAACCTACCGCATTCCCCAGAGATCCAGTTCATCTCTTGTTCTGCAGATGGGGAGAGCAAAAAGCTGAAAACAGCCCCTGGCAAACAGGCACACTCAAGATTTCCAGCTACCTAGAGAAAGACTACATACTGCTAAGGAAGTTTGTCTCTAGGAATTCAATTTTGAACTGAGATCTTTGAGGTTAAAGAAACTACGTTTCCCCATTCCAGTTCTACTCTTTACCCCCCGCCGCCCCACCGCAGCAGGGACTGGATGTGTGGACTTTGTGATAATTGGGTTCTGGAAATGGAATGGAAGAAACCTATATTTATATGCATATATCCATTTACGTATTTATTAATATCTCTTTCGCTGTTTTACTATCTCTGTCCTACCCGAATTTAAGTGATGGATTTGTGGTTCTCGTTGTTTTCTGAATTCAATTAATTTTCTTTCACCCCCTTAATTCAAAACCCTGTTTTTCTCATTTCTTTTCCTCGCCCGGAATCCTAAGCCCCATTGTCTCATCAGCCCGAACCTTTCAACTCCTTTACTTAGCTCCCAGAGAGATTATATGTTCTCCGCAGCTATATTTGTCTCCCTCATTGTAAACTTTTCGCTCCTTTTCAAACCACAACAGATCCATAACTCCATCATGGCCAACTAGCCTATAGTTAGTAAAAGATTTGAAAATTACAGAAAAACCAAAACCAAAACAAAAAACAAAGGTAAAGCTTTTGGGAATACAGACTAAACAGGAATATTTGTACTCAGATTTTAATATATTTAATGCAGATATTTCCTAATTACCAAGATACACTGAGCATTTTGCTGACAGGACAGAGAGTACAAGAATGAAGGAAACCTGTGAATTGACTGCAATACGTCCTCCCCCTGACACCTGAACCTTCACAGATTGAATCCTATTGCTATTAAAGAGGTATCCGCTCCAGCATTGTCAAACATCCCACAGATACTGCACTGATTTGCACAAATAAAAGCTGTACATAGCCGCCACATTGCTCAATTTTATGCTAATCTCTGGATGCATTTTCTGGCCACAAGCACGTCTATAAGGCTGCTTTGTTACCAGGCAGGGAGCAGAAATGGAATGAGGAAGCTGGGAGAGATGGGGCAGAAGAGGAGGAGCTCTCTCCTTGCCTCACTACATTTATCTGTCCTTATGGGACATCTGCCCTGCAAATCATCACATGGATGAATCATCTTCCCTGCAAAGGCTATAATACACCTTCCTGGGAACAGTTGTGATAAAAATGAGAGTCACAAAAGCTTTGCTTTGCATGAAAATATTAAAGCTGTAACCTGAGACCACAGATTTTGTTGGAATGACACTGGTAATCCATACCTGAACACCTATAATCATTCTAGACCCACAGAAAATGAAAATCTGCATTGTGGAGTCTGGGATCACAGATTTTTTCATATATTATGGGCTCTTCAAATGCCTCTGTTTGCCAACTTTGTTTTCCCTTTATCAGTGCTGTAAAAATGGGGTTTGCAAGTCTGTTTTGTTTGTTTGGTTTTGTTATTATTTTGTGATTGGCTCACCACACTACCAGAAAAAGACATGAGAGGAAAAACAAAAATGTAATACATCGTCCGTCCCCCAAAAAAGAATATTGTACATCATATGCTCATGGAGTTTTCTCATGGACTTTTCTGAATCCTGTCTGCTCCTGTTCTTCATGTCTAACTATTTAACGAATAGATTATTTCTGTGGAAGAAGGAGAATATTTGAAAAACCTTTAACCTTAGTTAAGAAAAATAAGGAAAGAGTAGTATTCTTAAGAATCAACTTTTAGTGAATGTGAATGCACACAGTAAAGGAAATACAGAACAAGAGCTGGATTTTCAAGGGAGCACAAGGAACTGAGTTATCCCTTTTCCACAGAAATTCCAGCCCAGGAGGCCAAGAACCGCCCAGAATTGGCAATGTACAGGAGTAGATTTCACCTGAGAAAGAATTTCTGAGTGGGCATCAGTAATGTATAATTCAAAGAGTTTAAGATAATAGCAACTTTCCTCTGCCTCTGGGTTCTCTACATTTGCTGTTGTTTAATATTCTGTTTGTGTCTTTCCCGGTAGCTCCACAGCACAATTTTAATCCTAGGATAGATGTTATCAGGTTATTTGTTATTTATGCCATGTATTCATTAAGAGCTTGGTTTAATTCTCCTGGGAATGTCTTTCCTTTGTGCTTCTGCTTGTGTCCTTGCTTCCAGGCAAGCTTTCCAGGACAAAAACATTACACAATGAGATGACGTTTTTAGGAGCACTTCACAATAGTCATGTAGAAAATATTTCATACATTCTGATGCAAGGATGTATGGTGTCTCATCATCAGCTGAATTTCTGTGGTTACAACCTAATTGCCATATTTTCAAGCAGCTGGTTGGCTCTGAAGTTGCAACTTATTTTCAAGCTTTCTTTCTACTTGAATAAAATGAATAAAATTAAAAACTACACAGAAACACAGTTTGCTATCTAATAGTACAGAAAGGTCCTTGGATCATTCATCACTTGTACCCCTCACAGGGATAATAGAGGTGGCATTGGCAGACCTCCTGGCAGTCAGAAGTAGGTATTTTCTACGTTGTGCCCTTCTGGACAGTCTTGTTACTCTTGTGCCTAGTTCACATTACTGACTGTGACAAGAATTTTATTTCAGTGTAGTTCTAAAACCTCTTAAAGAACTCTCTGAAAGTGTGGATGAGTCCAGCTTTATGAGAACAGCATTAAGTAATTCCAAAGTCATCTTATTTTCAAGCAAAGTGCATATTCTATTTCCATCATTAAGGCCAATTTAATGCGTAGAAAGAAAAAAAGAAGATTTTTCCTATCACATTGTTGCACATAGAAAAAAGGAAACGAGTTTGAAAGAAGATTTTTAATTGACTCTAAAATAAGCAGAGAGGAGGAAAATGCAATTAACCCTAGGAAGCTGTTAGATAGATTTTTTTTTTCTAATTCTAAACCTGACTTAAATTTTATGAAGATTTGTTTGACAGTAGAAAACAACTCTGAGAGGTTAACTTGGAAAGAATAAATTTCTCTGTATTCAAAGCAGCCTTGAAGCTTATCAAATTTCCCAGTTTTTGCTCTTTGCTTTCTCACATTCCACTGTTCATTCCCTGGTCTTTCTTTCAGAAAATGAATGCAGGAATG